>NC_058061.1:17426783-17726783 GCF_020085105.1 Siniperca chuatsi
GCCCATCTTCTGGGAGTCCTCCTCTCCCACCTCCTCATCCTCCGCCCCTCCGTCCAGATTGTCATCAAAGGAAATTATGTTGGTGATTTTCTTTTTCCTCCGGCGCTCCTTCCTCAGCCCTGAGTCTGGGTGGGAAAAGATGAAAATGAAGTGAACAAAAACCTCAATCTCAACCTTGAATAAAGTGAAACTTAAATTAATTCAGTACTTTTCACCTGTCTAGACAAGCTCCCTCCAAATGTTCATATAAGTTTAGTACTGGTGACATCAGCATCTTAAGTTCATTTCAATTAGGCCTTTAAAAGTGCATTTCTAATAGACTGATAGATAGATCTGTGGTTCAACTCTCTCTTCCTTTTCAGAGCCAAAAATCCTGCCTGTGCATTAACGAGTCTTCTACCAGTGAATAACGTGAATGGGTCTTCCCACCTCGAGGAGCTGGCACACCAGCTCCTCATTTACATTCATTCCAGTGGAAACTTTTAACACCACACAGTTTAAATTTAAAAGCTTGTTCATCCCTCTGAGCAGAACATAGGGAGAGGAAGCAGCGTGAGCTTTCCCCGATGGGATGGACCGGGGCAGACTAAATGAGGTCAAACAAGGAGGCCGACATTCTGGAAGTTTATTCATTTCACGGGGGATTTTTTCACTCTGGCAGCACTCTGCTGCAGATGCCTTGTGTTGCATCCACTAGATTTGTCCTACCAGTGCAAACTGAACCATATGTTGTTTTACTGTTTGTGCTGGTTCTGTGGTGCTTTTGTGACATAAACACTTTTTCTAGGAGTAAAAATACAGTATGCTGCAATACTAAAATACAGCCATGTGTCCATCCTCTGTCAGATAGATTTATTTCATGTTAGAGCTAGAGGACCATGATGTATGATTCACTGCATTCAATGGGTGGACAAAATAACAAACATCTTACAATACAGTGAATTAGTCCAGAAGTAGATACCATGTCTGCAAAATTATGTCATCTGTGAAAGAAAGAAAGGCTAAAAAAATATTCTACTACATATGCTGAAGAAAACTGTATTAGCAAGAAGGAACACTGTTCACAAGTTCACAAGCGAACAACAACCAATTTTGTATTTCTTGCATAGCTATTGTATTGTACACCCCCGTCTGTTGCAGCAAACAAGTCATATTAAATATTGCTGTTTCCTACCAGCAGAGGTGCTGCGTGGCAGGACAGGTAGTGGGTCTGAGGCTCCGTCCACTCTGGGGGTGAAGCCAGGCACCACAGCCGTGGCGGTGCTGATCTCTCGCAGCAGGCTGCTGACCCCTTGAGTCGACTCTTTCCACAGGCTGCCGATGCCCTGCGTGGACTCCTTGAGGAGATGGGATACCGAGGAGCCTCCTCCTCGCGTCACCCCGCCGTTCAGGTCAGTGTTGTCGATGTTGATGGCAAACAGGATGGAGTTCAGACCTGAAGAAAGCAGCAGAAAGAGAGAGGCAAAATGTAATTTATCACAGCTGAAGCTTTTAAACTTCTGCAAAGTGCTTTGTAAGCTTTTCTGGGCACACAGAGCAAGAGTGGGCAGCCTCAGATGAACTCATGCTATCTGCCTGTGTTTGAAAAGAAGGGAAAAGCTCTGGCATAAGATCAGTGGTATATATTCTTAATATTTTAGAGTTTGTGCTCATCTGAGTTGCGCTCATCAATAGTTCAACAGTAAGAGCACAGCCATTAACACAAATTCCCACCAAATCCAGTCCTGCTAAACAAGTAAAGTGCAAAGTCAGTTAAATAACTGCTGTTACAGCTGCTCTGTTTGTGTGACGCATGTTTAAATTTCAATGAGATTGAAAGTGAGGCTGTAAGCCTCATCGCACACCGGAAAATACAATGTTTGGATGGATAAAAATGAAGACAACTTTGCTGTTCTGTCATCTCAGACTGAGACTGCCAGGCTCAGCTTTAAGTTGTCAGACTTGGCTCAACTTTAATCAGTTTTAGCTGTGCTTTGCTATTGTTAGCACACTAGCATGCTAAATGCTAACATGTTAACATACTAACTGAACGCATTTTTGCAAGCTATAATTACCATATCATGCTATATTTATGCTAATGTTACATTATATGTAACATTAGCATGCATGTTAACATGTACACTTTGTCATCTTTAGCTGTACATTGGCACGTAAAATACAAACTGTATGCATGTTAGAACACTAACAACATTAACATGTTAACAGGTGTTCACTTCCCTTTGAGTGGCATTTCTAACTACAATAATGTTTACCATGCCATTGCTTGGATAAAATTCAGCCACAGCACTAGCATGGTTAAACATTTGAGAAATCCATGTCCCTACTACAGTCTGGTGTGTAGTATGTTGACCTAACATTAAAACACAAACTCACCTGCAGCCATGGTGGGGAGCATACTTGCTCTCTCTTCATCGAGAATAAAAGCCCAGTCTTCATAGTAAGTTCTAGAGAACAGAGAGGAGGTGAAGTAACATCTCGAATCAAGACAAAAAGAGGAAAGCCCTGCATACCTGAGGAACTACCAGCTGTACAGAGGATAACTGTACATGTGAATAGATTCTGGAGTGTCAGTGTAACTTATGAAAAGAGCATGTATGCAAGATCACACAGATATGCAAACAGGTAAAATCATTCTCATATCAAATCATGGTCATATGAAAATACTAATATTTTTATTACTGACTAGAGTGAAAGAGGTTATGGTGATTTGATAAAACATACATAAACCCCACACACACACACACACACACACACACACACACTGTACTAACCCCAGGCGTGGGCGGTCAGCCAGCAACGTGTGCAGGTAGCGCTCCAGCGAGTGCTCATTGAGGGCGCAGCGCAGCCAGGCACGACCCCGGCCCAGCTCTGAGGAGATCTGATGCAGGGAGTAGAACCGTTGGAGCTCGTGGCGGTTTAGATGCTCCTTCACATAGAACCAGAATGTCAACTCTGGTGGGGGGGGGGGTAAAAAGAGAGAGGAGAAGAGACAAGGGAGTAAAAGGTGGTAAGACAAAGGAGTGGAAAGATTGATGGTTGATGGGTTGGAGGGAAAAATATGTGATACGGTAAAGGAGAGATGGGACGAAGAGTTGGAGGGATGGATAAGAACGAAGCAAGGGGTATGCAAATTGAGCGGTGAGAAAAAGAGGAGGTAGAAGTCACAGAGAAGGCGCAGGGGGTGAAAAAAAGAGGCATGGAGGGAGGAAGAGGAAAACAGAGAAAGGAGGAGAGAATCAGTTCAAAAACAACTGTTCTTGAGTTACATAATAGGTTCAAGAGGTCAGTGAAGCAGTGGCAAAAACAATTCTGGAGTCCTGAGAGTCAGCACATCTTCAGTCTCTCATTAACAAATACCCACACCTCCTTTCACGCAGCTCCATCCTGACTTCCTACCTGTCACCTCTCCAGCTTCTGCATATTTTTTTCTATAACGCAGGGGGAAAAAAAAAAAACGTATGTGGGTATGTTTCAATGTAGAGATTTCTGAGGTGAGGTAATTTATTGGAATGAGTGCTATGCTTTTCTTTTGCATTTGATTAGCATATAACCTCAGAACAATGTGTTAAAAATGATGGCTGCTATTTCTGGGCTTGGCTTCATTAGGGAGCTCAAAATCCACAAGTTCAGCCACAATCCTTTCTTCTAATTGACTGTGAAATACAGGAAAACGTCAGATATGCTAATGGCTCTGACGTGGTAGCCATTACAGAAGTCATGCATTTCTCCTCCATCTGGAATTAATAGCCATGTGGTTCTTAAATATGACACAGTAGAAACTATTTAGTATAATGTGAAACTAATGTCTCTTAACAAGCAGAATGGTCTTCATAAGCTCTGATGGCTGCAAATAAAACTGAATCTTGAAGCTTTTCATACTGTGCTTTTCCTCATGGAGATACCATAGAGCAGTGATTCCCAATCAGGGGTACTTGTACCCCATAGCAGTTGTCGGAGGGTACGTGGAAAGGTGGGGTAGCTCAAATAATTTGATAAATTAGAAATTATGATTTGATTTAAAAATATCCACATATTGAGTCAACTATAAACACCTGAACACCACAAGTTGCCAGAAATAAAAGTGAAAAATAGTTAGCAAGCGAGCAGAGAAGCAAAGATAAACAAACAGTAATGTTAGTGGATGAATGACTGCAATAGATGGTAATGGATAATTGGTTAACATAAACAGCTACAGTTGAATAAACAGTAGTTAGCTTAAGGTTACTGATAAACACTCAAAATAGATAGCTAAAAGTAAAGAACAGTTAAGAGATAGATAAAAAAAACAATGTATAGGTTTAACAGTTGAAATACTTAGCTAATGGATAAATGATTGAAAAAGCGAATACTAATGGATTAACAGCTGAAACCGTAGTGTAATGGAAAAGCCACTCCAAAAAAGGGGTTGGGAAATACTGCCATAGAGCACAAATACTGCAATTCTGAGCAACAACAAATAAAAACAACATGAGGCGTCTTCAGCGGGATAAAGACTTAGGACCCTTTCTTGCAAAAAGTTAAAATATTTCAATTAAATGTCAAATACAAGGATGGCTGTGATTTAAAAAAAATGCAGCTCTCTTCCTCAGGGGACACTGAAAGGTAAAGGAGAGGAATCCTGAAAATAAGAACAAAGGAGGGGAAAAGGAGGATGGTACAACATACTGTATATTATCTGCTATATCTGCATTTTTTCAACACTTCATTAGTTATATTACACTGAAGGAAGTATTCAAACCCAAGTTGTTTTTTTTGACTGCACCATTACATCAACTGGAAATATCCCAGATTTCTTCTGCATTTTTGTACCAGCCAAGCTACCCTGTAGCAAGGTTAGCATTCTCAGGTCTCCTTTATCCAAGGTAAAGGCTCGAGGCTAATGTTAAGTTGCTGCCTTGACTTTCACCTTTACCTGACCTGAGTCTAACAGACCATACAGCCAGTTACAAGTATCGCACCTGCTTCAGTCTTGCTGCTGAAGCCCGCAGCCTGCTTGAGAGCGGCGGCGGTGAGAGCCAGGCCTCGGCTCTTCCTCAGGCCATGCTGCAGCACCGCTTCAAACTGGGCACATAGACAGATCACCCTGCAGAGAAAAAGCCAAGTTACTGTTAGGATAGAAAGGGGATTTCTCATTCACTGATCGATGTGAACAGTACATGTACACTGCTAAGAAGGAGTTTGTACACCCCTTGAGAGTTTTTATACCACTTGAAATTATGGGTGCACTTTAAATTCCGCTAGAAGTACCATTATTTAAGATGTGAGTTTTTATTGCTTTGAAATTTGAAGACCACCACTATGTTACAAAAGGGATGTTTTCTGAATATGAATCCATCCTGCATCATACAATAATTTAAAATCATCAAGGCCGAAATGGTAACTAATGTTCAAAAACTGAAGCTACAACCTCAAAATGAGATCTGAGCAGCACAGGATATGAAATGTTGATCAAATATTCCCCTCTGACAGCATTAAGATCTGATGAAACAAGGTTAGTACAGTACATAATTGTTCATACATACCCAGTTTTTCCTTTTTTGAACGTTATTAACATCATAAAACTGAACTTAGTTATTTGCTTAGATATGATGGAAAATATTGGAAAAGCTCTCCGACCAAAAAAGCAAAAGGTTTTTTATTTCATTTTTTAATTATTTTTGTAGCGAAGAAATTGATCCTCAAGCTGGGCATGTTGCCAGAAGAGGGTGAAGGTAAGATAAGCACATACCGGAGCCAAAAGCACCACAGCAACAACACACGCAAACCAAATAACTTCTTGGCTGCTAAACAAACACAGATTTTACAAAAGAATGTCTTGGTAACAGGCAGCTTGTCTTACCTGCTGTCTGAGTCTGTGGCAATCTCCTTTCTTCCTCCAAAGCGGATTTGGCACTGGAAAGATATAAAGGGAATGATAATAGCTGCCTCTGAAATACTTCTTCAAGGAGGTTCAAGCATTACTCCGGATTAAATATTTTCAAGATTTCAAGGGCCTAAATCGCTGGAGTAGCCACAGAATAGTCTTTTTCTAATGAACAGTACTGATGGTGCACGATATTGGATAGTTGAATAGTTACATAACTAAAAGCCTCAACTCAAATTCTATAAAAACCTAAGCATCTTCACCTGAATTAATGCCCCATAATGGTCACTGAATACAGTGTACAGCGAGCTTCTATAAGGAAACTCTGTCCTTGAAACTAGAAACCAGTCCAGACTAGCCCTGATACTGTACATGCAGTTCCCACTTTCTTTTTTCCCCTCTTTGAATGAGAAAGGACATCACATCAAACCACATCTGCCAATGTAATGTCTCCTCAGAATATGACACTTTAATACCACTCAAATTCTACTCTTTATTTTCCCAACAAGTCTGCACTTAATTCAATAGGAGATCAACTTGTAGAAGTTGCAAATAGTGCTCAGTTTTACTTCCTCTAGTGTGTTTTGGTATACAGAGAAATGAGAAATGAACTAAAAGGCATTCAGACACAAACAAACCACAAACTTTGGCAAATGTTAAATAATGTTCTTGTTCCAGAGAAAGGCATTATTTCAATAACACTACACACTTTTAAGGTGAGGTGACTTCTTGACCACGTACACAGCTTTAGCATTTGGAAGTATCTTTCTTTGTCCAGCTTTCACTTGTAAACAGTGATGATCATTTATGGCAGATCCAGATCACTAATAAAATGAATACATAGTTCTTTATATTAAAGGCCAATCTGGCTTCGAAACATGCCAAAGAGCTGAATGCCATTTTGTGGCCCTCTCCTACAATGCTGATCAAATGGGGAAAGAAGTGAATGTTTGGGGTGTAGAAGCCGTAGCAGATTGTGGAACTGTGATGTATACAAGAACTACAGACAACAGGTGACTCACCTGTTTTACAGCATCCAGCAGCCTCTCCAGGAGGTGCTGCCTCTTAGTATCACTCTGCTGAGTGCCTGCAGCGGTGAACACAGACAGACAAAAGGACATTACCCAAATTTAGTTTAATGATACATACAAGAAAATTACTGTAATACGAACTCCATTTCCCAGCCATTGCTTGTTCCTGTATTAATTATGCATGTCCAAGAGGAGAGGAAGGATTTTAACTGTTTGTTTATAATGGATGATTTCAATTATTACAGCATGAAACCCCCCTACCTGTATTACACCCCTGCCAATAAACAAACAAATAGAATGAGATAAAACAAACTCAATATTACAAGAACTTTCCGTGCTGTAAGCGCATTTACAGCAGAGTTGATTAATGTGCACTGTTCCTGTTAAATAAATCAATAAATAAATCAATTGGGCTACTTTAGTATGTAGTATTCCCGCAAGACTTTGTGTTATATTTGTATAGTAGCCTTCTATAATGTGTTTGTTACACAGTTACAATTAGAGCTGAAAGGATTAGGAGATTAATTGATTTAAATGATGGACAGAAAATAAGGAAAAACTATTTAGATAATTTAGTTTGAGACATTTTGTAAGCTAAACCCCAACCATTCTGTGGTTCCAGCTTTTCCAATGTGAAGATTTGCTGCTTTTCTCTAATTTATATTTTTGTAAACTGAATGTCTTGGGTTTTGTACCGTGGGTCTGATAAAGCAAGAAGTCTGAATGCATCACTTTAGGCTCTGCGAAAACAGTGATGGACATTTTTCACAATTTTCTGACATTTTATTGATTAAACGAATGATTGATAAATCAAATCAGCAGATTAACTAACAATGAAAATAATCCTTAGCTGGAGCCCTAACTATGATTCTTCTTTTTTTAACTTGCCACTTCAAAACAAAAGCATCGGGTGTTTTCCGTGTTGTCACAGTGAGTGAACCTGAACAGTATGTGATTTTGTGGTTAGCCATGCATTGGACAGATGCACATAAAGAGCTTTCATACATGTAACACTTTAGAGCCTTAGAAAGTGCATCTGAATAGTGTTGAATTGCTTTTATTTTCTCTGAAGCAAAAGCTGGGCATCTATCTAATAATTCACTAAGGTTTAAAGGACCAGAAAGGCCATTTGCTGGATATTAACATTGGGGAAGTAGCTGCAGAGTCCTAAGCTTTTAACAAGTCAGCAGAAATCCCTAACTTACTGTCTGAACACAGTCGCTAACAAGTTACTTGCATCTCCTCGTGCATGCGTTATTTGACATTTTGTGCTTTAACAAAAGGCAATGAAACTCACCGTTCATTCTGACAGCCAAACTCCGTTAGCAGTGACATCCAAGCTAAACAGTTCACCACCGATATGATTCATCCCTTTCTGTAGCTGTTAAGAGCAGAGGCTAGCTATGCACCGGGCCCATGCTGCCTCTGTGGCCGAGCTAGACCCGCCCAACCGTGGCGTGAGGACTGACGCTCACACGGTGAAAGAGAGGCCTGCCGGGTAGCCGCTGGGGCTGTGAGTCTACCACAGTCTGACATGTAAGTCCTGTCAGAAGCCTAATGAGCGGATAAACTGTACTAAGCACAAGCCAGAGTGAAATTTCAGAGCCGTGAAATCACCTGTCTAAAGTGTGGTGGAGCGTTTAGGAAAGTGTTTTCAGTTTGAAGCCTGTGGCACTGCGAAATAGGGAAACGGGGGAACTGTCAAGGTCACATGACAAAATACACAGCTGTCATATGACAGGAAGGCCTTACCGGGAGTTGTAGTCTGTTATGGAAATGCAAAAGTAACATTTTCAGGTAGAGAGATGGTAAGTATTTCGTGGAATTTGTGCAGGGTGAACCAACATTGACAAATCTTTTTTATTTGAAATAGACTGAACGATTGAAACCTTTATTTAAGTCTTTAAAGAGAAAAAAGAAAAATACTACGTGAAAATCGTTATACACAAACGCACACACACATTTTAAATTATTAAACTATATATATAACCAATAATAAACAATACAAATCTAAATATATATTATATACATTGTTTTATATATTTTTTTATTTAAGTTTGTTTAACTTGTGGATTTATGTTATTGTTATTAATTGTAATTATAATGCTATTTATTTAGTTTACTGCTGCTTGGAAATTCCTGTTTAACTGTCATATACAGATGCAATGCCTGTATATTGTTGTCAATGTTGGGGGGGAGTTGAAATAAAAATGTACTCATATTGACCAACTATGTCTGGAAAATACAATGAGTTAACAGTGAGAGTTTTAATTTGACTTTTAATAGTTTATCTTTGGTTGGCCAATAGTAGTTGGGAATATAAAATGACATCCAGCCAATGCAGTGACAGTGGGCGGGTCTCCATGCCCAAATAACTTTTGTCTTAGTAAGGACAGACTGTACAGACCACATCAAAGATTCAAGTATCAGCTGCCTGAGTGACAGCTGAAAGGCAGCCAGCTGTCTACTTCAAGGACATGACATGCCCTTCAGGTAATAATTTATGAGAAAATTAAATAGAAAACAGAGAATATAGAATACAAGTCTGAGAGTATCTCAGATTTAATTTGAGAATATGTAATTGAATATTGGATCAAATTTTCCCACGTAAATATTCATTCATTATTCATTTAGATTTGAAAACTATTCTCTACATAGCTGAATTGTTTAGCTGCTGTAGACAAATTTTATATTTTTGCATGTTTGACTGACTAGAATTTAATTGTAATTAATTAATTGAAAGTGTATCACTTTTCTGTGTCAGTATTTTTCCTACAATTAGGACAAGATTACAAAAAAATTACTTTTCTAAGAATTTACAGTTACATGAGTACTTTTGTGGGAAATTATAGGAAACCATGGACCCAAAAAAGTGTTTAAATTGTCACCCGTCTGTATGTATTTACAGTTCAGTACATCACTATAAGTAAATATCTATATAAAAACACAAAGATGCTGAAGGATTTTAATTTTAATCAATACATTTTATTATTTAAGGTGATTAAAAGGCAAAACAATGAATTGTGAATTACATTATTTATTTGTTTAACTACATTTAAAGAGTAGCTTCCCCAACACTTGCACCTGTTGCTACAACTTTAGCTACATTACTACTGTAACTATTACTTCTACTGTACTGTTAATGCCACTGCTAACACTGCTACCATGGTAACTATACTGCTGCTGAGGCTGCTGACACTGATACGACTAACTGTACTGCTGTTACTGCTGCTGGTCCAAAACAGATGACTGAGCAATACAGAAGCTCTGAAATACAACCACAATAAAACAAATACAAAAGTTTCTTGGGAGGGATCCTTTGACTGAGTTCTGTTTAAACTGTTCCATTTCCTGTGCTGGACTCATCCTAATGATTCAGTGACAGAAGCAAAGTTTCAGAATTAGGATAGTGTGTTGTGCCCTTGTACTGTCTGTGCCCTGTGGACGCTTTTCTGAACTGCCCACACTTACTACAAGTATTTGAATCCACCTTTCTTTTACTGAGACTGGCCTTGGAGGGACGCTGCTGTGGCCAAAGTATGGTTGATGGGGCAGTTGGAGCAGAGGATGTAGTCTGGGAGGGAGCAAACACAACAGGGATGGAAAGTGCTGGGAACTGTTGAACAGGAGACAGAAGAAGGGGCTTGGGGGAGAAATGAAGCTGGAGGCATGAATGTGAACAGGGCTGTAGGGATAAGAGTTGACGGACGAGGGTGGACAAAGATAGGTCCTGCAGCTGGAGGCTTTGGGTACAGCTGTCTCTGGGCAGGTAGCTCCTGAGGCACAACTGACCCAGGACACAGTGCTGGGCTCCTCTGCAGTGAAAACAGTAACGTAGGTGTGTGCATGGATGAGTGAAGAATGCTGTATACTGAATACTAACAAACCAAACAAACAAAGGGGACCATGCAGGAGCCGGGAAAGAAAGAAACTGAGCAGGCCAGCTTTAAAGGCTTCCCAGCCCAGTAGCCCAGGTGAACCTCCTCTCACTGACGACCTCCACTCTGCTCGGCTTCTTCCTGAAAGGGGAGGAGAAAAGAGACCAAGCAGACCAAGACAAAGCAAACCAAGCAGAGTAGGGAAGCAGGAGAGGTCGACACAACGAGCAAGATGAAGTAGCCTAATCTTGAGAAAATACTTAAGAGAAAAACTCCTCTGTAGCTAACAGCTTTTGAGAGCACTGGGCCAGAGGTGCTATCCTTTTTCTGTGATGAAACATTGGCAAGAAATGGGCGGGCAGGATGAGCACGTGTTTACATTGTTTTGCCTCTCCAGAGGCCTGTACTATGAAGCAGGATTTGGGGTTAGCGAGGTAACTTCAGGTTTAACCCTGGGTTTTCAGGGCTACAACGGTGGTTCACTTCTTGCGTACATCACCATGGTAACATATGCTGCAACTCTCTGCAGGTTATGAGAGAGTGTTCAGAGACTGACAAAGCCTTTTATTTTCCCAGACGATTTAATACGAGAGATATAGATTAGATATAGATTCTTGTCGGACGGACTGACTTATCTGTGTGAGCTTCTAGAGTTGTATGTTGCCAGTGCGACACATCAGAGTCGTGTACTTACAGTCCCGCAGACTGTATGCATTGCCTTGTGTTACTTTGCTACGGGTACTTTTATGTATGCTGTGGTTGATGCGGAGAACTTGAGCATTGTGCTTTTGTATACCGATATCCTACAACAGAGACTGAATAAAGCACTAAAGCCTTGTACTTGTTGTAAGATATGAAAGTAAGCCTACTTACCGCTTTGAATTATGTTTTTATATTTATTTTTTATTTGCTAAGTCTGTTTCACACCACCGGACTCTCTTTAAGACTTTTCCTTCTTTCACTGTATTTTTTCAGAGAAACCTGAATTTATTTTTCCTGCTCAAAAGGACCAGCGTTTCCCATACATAGGCTCTATTTGAACGGCCCACCTAGGTAGATTGAGACACGCCCAGGTGGATAAAATCCGAAAGAAAAAGAATTTCAATCGAGACGTGCAATTGTCATTTCATAATACACACAAAGCAGCAGACCTTCAGCCCCAAAATAGTTTATTTATCTCGACCTCTCGCACAAGGGGAACAGAAATTCTAGAGAGCGAGTTCTACCCAGAACGTTTTGGCAGTGCACCAGTGGTCTATCAGCTGTAGCATGCTAGTCGGCTTAGCCTGGTTAACCAGGTTAGTCAAACTCCTGTAGTGTCACTGCCTCCGAATATCAGAACTGGTGGATCCTCCCGTGACATTTAGATCCACTGTATGGGAGCTTTACGCTTTCCTGGTTAGCTGCAGCAAAAATGGCAGTGATGTTGCTAGGTACGCATCCTGCATCTCTGATGCGTTAAAACCCGAAAGGACGCGGTAAACTCACTGTTGACGCGTCCAGGGGACGCACCATATTTTTTCCCTGATAACACTACATTGTGAACAACAAATTGGTGTTGAAATCACAGAAATAAACAAAAGAAACCTTGCTGTCAAAAAAACTCTTTCTAATCATCTGCGCATATACTGTATCTCTCCAGCACCAAACAGGAAGCAGAAAACCAGGTAGTTACTTTGGTAACGACCGAAAAAACTCCTCAAATACCGTCTCACACACACGACAGACGGTGAATTAACAGTGTTATGAGTCTGTGTTTAATTCGGTGTGTATGTGATCCACCAACCAGCATGTATTAAAGTGAGAAATTGTAGTTTTTGAAACGTTCGTCTCTCATTCCCACAGTCTTCTCCCACCAAAATAGCACAGCTAAACAACGGATGCTGGTAGCAAGTTGAGGTGACAAAATCCAAAATGTGAAGTACATAAAGTATGTCAGTATGGAAATACAAATACAAGTTTATCTTTATGGATTATATTGATGGCAAATTGACAAGAAAGCTGTCGACATATCACGCCTTTTAGCTTGTGTTTCTAGAGTTATGTGTTTTTGCGGACACGTAAGGAATTATTAATATGTTATATTTCTTAAAGGGAGTTTGGTGTAATATTTTAATATAGCGCGCTGGGAGCTTCAGTTAAACATTATAAAATATACATACAGTATTAGCAGGTGTATTTTTTTTCTCCACTTCAGAAACACTAGGTAACTGCTAAAGTATGATAAGGTTGTTTGACTTTGACTGCGGTTAGTTATTGGTTTGATTAATGGTTTACAGTCTAATAATGTGCGTTTGTATTGATTACTGACGGTGGCTAATCAGGCTAATTATCAGCTAGTTGTACTCAGTTTCTAACGGCAGTATGCAGTAAATGGTTGCCCTTTGTGTGCATGTTTTTAAACTACTTTCCTAATTAAACATAATGTGCTTGATGGTGTTATGACTCCTGATGAAACTTGAAAGCTCAGCATTTTTGTTGCCCTTTAGCTTCCCTTTTTAACATTTATTCACCCAGATTTATTCTCTGTATAATATGACGTCTTACTGTCAGCTGCTGTGTGTCTGCAGTGTATTTACAGATTTGAGATTTTATTTATTTAATTTTCAGATATCTTTTCAACATACATGAATAACCATAATTATAACCATATAACATCAAACATGAATTTAACACTACAATTTGTCAGAAACCACAAATTTTATTGGGGACCCACTCAATTTGGGGACTCACTACATTAAACATCAACATCGCTACAATGGACAACAATTAGTGTCAAACTATGCTGACATTGTTCAACTAAAGTCGGGTATGACTGTGGAAACGCTTCAAATATGACTTTTACGACAGCATCACCTGAATGTGTCGATTAAAGGAACGAGACAAAATAGACTGAAAGGCGAGTCCGTCTCCCCACAGCTTTCAGACAGCCTCTCACTACAGATTCAGACCGTGCCAAATCAATAACTAATGCTATAGAGTGTTTATCGCTGTGGATATGCAACCATACTGGGTCGTAGAGAATACAGAATTTAAGCATATGGTCAAAGTGCTTGAGCCCTACTACAATGTGCCTTCACGTGTGCTTTTCAGTCAGTCTGTTGTGCCTGCTCTGTATAAACGAGTGCAAGCTGCAGTCGTTCAGGAATTATCAACAGGTCAGAGTCTTATGATGGATCATTACTGACATTTGTGTTATTTATTTTTTCTTATTGACAATACTCCAGTATTTGAATGCATTAACTGTTACAGTATGAATTATGGCCACTGTTGAAGTTTACATTTTTCAAAATAAATGAAAAAATGTTGTTTACTGCATTTTTTTGTTTTCCCTGCTGTACCGAAAAATGTACTAAACCATGATCCCAAACCGATGTATATAAGGAACCGTAAAATTTGTGTACCGTTAACGTTACACCCCTAGTATTGGATGCCTAAAAAAGAATGCTTTGTCGTATTTAATGTGTTAACATTAACGTTAGACATTTTATTTTAACTTAGGAGGGTAGTTGGACTGGCTAGTTAGTAATGTTAGCCTCGACACCGAACTGATCACTCTATAAAGTGATGTATTGATAAGTTAGCTAGCTAGCTAACTCAACAGCTAACTAACATTAGGTCTCTCTGATTTATTCATAAACCTTTGTTTGACTAGTTTATTACTCAACCCTCCTGTCAGACAACACGCACGCTGCACCACCCACCACCACAATTATATTCTCAACCTGTGGGAAACACTGAGGACTCCATAAAGTGAAATTAGTTGGTACTATGATAAGGCAATATGACCGTATACACCGTGAGAAGAAGGAACTTTGTCAACGATTTCTATATTATTTTTTCCCATGTACATTATTTTATTATTTTATTATTGGATTTACAGGACTGACACGTTAAAATAATAAGTACTGTCAGTTAATTCATTTACGGGATTAGCCAAAAGCTAGCATTCCCATCTGGATATTTTATATCAAAAAACAAAATTACATTTCCCAAGACAGAAGATCTTATTTATATTGACCAACCTTGGTTATTACAAAAACATATAATAGCAATAATAAGTGCTACTACTGGTCCAGCTATTAGTCATTAGTAATCGTAGCACCCCTGCTTCTGAGAGGCCAGCAGGATGCTCTCCAGCTACTAATACTTATATAGTAAAGTCTTTTATAGTCTGTTACAGCGACTACAAGTAAAGCTGAAATGTCACTAATACCACTGACACGTGCTGCTAATGCTCATATCATTACTCTTAAAACTGCCTGCATTCATTTTGAAGATCCTCTCTAGATTATATTATTTTATTTAGTTAAAATAAACATTTAAAAACATTTTACATCTTTAATCTTTTTAATACTTTTGCTTCTGCTTGTTAATCTTACTACAACTATTACTGGCACTGTTGCTACCAGTAGTAGTACCAGTACTCGCTGTAATGACTCAGTGACAGAAAGAAAAGGCCTTAAGGAGGGTCTAACCCCACCTAACCCGAACCCTTTGGCAATGTTCCATCCAAATATATGATTCCTGGTGTTCAGAATGAAATGTAAACAGGTATGGAACTAAATGTTTTTTGTGTGCTCATATCTCATACTTAACTTATCTCAAACCAGTAAGAAAATAGCTGGGAGCAAAGCAGCTAAATGAAAGTGTGTTTTATAAGTTTCAGCCACAAGAGATCAGGAGTGCAGTTTTTAAGTGGTCATACAAGCTCCAGTTGTTGATCACTTGTGGAACTACGGAGCAATGTTTTGATGACTGGGTCCCTGTTTTGTTTGTCTTGTGCTCTACTAGCATGTGCACGAGGATGCACATGTATGTGCATGAGCATGTCAGTCACACGATACACATTCCTGCCGACAGTGTCACAGTATTCCACTGATGAACACGCCAAAAAACAGCAATTACTAATAACATAATAACACATTACAGTAGTAATAACAATTACTATTACTGACCTGTTACGTAAAGGCGGATGTAAGAATGCATGTTTGAAAATATTTTAAAAAACTGCTTTGCAAATGTTTCATGAGGAAGAAATGCTTTCAACACGTTTGTTAGGCCTCAAGGAGTGTATCGTTGAGGTCCAACAAAAGTGTTTTGGTGAGATACTAAATGTGAACATTATTTGTTTGCTTACAAGAAAACCACAAGGTATCTTTAAGATCATTACACTGTCTTAACCACTGTCTATTAATTATTCCCTAAATACATCTTTATGTCCAAATGAGCATTCCCACTGATGACCAGTGATAATGACTGGGGCTGACAATGCTTGGAGCTTCTTATTAAGCCTCTTATTCTGTTATATGGCTCAGCATCCAGATGACATTCACAACTAAAAACAGCTAGAAATGAAAGCTTGGCTCAGACTTTGACAAGTTGAGCGCAGACTGTGACATTAACAAATTAAGATCATACGAACACTTTAGACCTATGCACTCCTCACCTCTTGTGGCTGAAATGAGTCTAACATTGTATCGCATTCAAACAAGGTTTGGTACAGAATGAGACATTATTTATTAACATATGCAGTGTAGGAAAACCAGTTGGAATGGACTATTGCCAGTAGACCCTCCTAAAGTCCTTTTCTTCTGTTATGAAGTCAAATTCGTATTTTTTTATTTTTGTAGAATATTTAGTTTTTTAAAGAATGTAAAGAAGGAAAATAAAGATTGCCATTACTTCCCCTGTATACATAATGGTGATTTTTTTGGAAGATTTTTTTAAATAAATCTTTTTGCTGAAGGGTGTGGTGGAGTGGAGACATCCCCACCAACTACCATTACTGACCTGTTTAAACCACTAAACCATCTAAACTGTTTGCTCTGCTGGTGAACTCATTCTAATGACTCAGTAACAGAAGTAAAGGGCTTTAGCAGCGTCTAACCCCCCCTAACCCGAACCCTTTGCAATGCTCCGTCCAAATATATGCTTCCCGTTGTTCACACACTAGTTTCATAAACTAACATTGTTGTATAGATTCTGGAAATTTGTTTTATCTTCTCATCAATTAATATACTGAGATGTAACAAATCAATTAGACATTATTAACAATAACGTTGGAGGAACAACATTAATACTAATTAATAAGGATTTGAAAAGAACATTGCCAAAAGACCCTCTTGAAGCCATTTCCTTCATATAAACTGCTGATATTATATATTTTTATTATTGTAAACAAATCTCATGAAATGACCAAAACCAATGATGCATTAGTCCGTCTCTCAGTAGTGTCTGACTTCTCTGCTCTGTATATGGTACTCCAACCCTAACCCATTGGTTCCTACTGAAGAATAAATCTTTAAAAATGAGTCACAAATATATAGTTGTGTGGGACTGACGCTAAATAAACTACAGTGTGTCTGTTACATGTCACCCAAAGAAACGGTGTGACTCATTGATGTGTTTTTAATAGTTGTTGGACAACAATGGAGCTGCTTTTAATGGAATTTGTTGGTATTAAGAAAAATATACAATATCACCAGACTTATGCTTTAAGATTTTTACCCAAAAGAGAATTGGAGGACTTACCATTACTTATGTACAGTGGATCCCTTTATATATTATTTATATAATATTTTTTAAATCAACCTTTAATAGTCACAAAAGTAAAAGAAGAAGAGGGCTTTAAGAGGGTCTAACCCTCCCTAACCCTAACCCTTTGGAAATGCTCCATCCAAATATAACAAACAACCAATAACAATCTAAAACTGGTCTATAAATTCTTGCAATTAGTTTCAACTGCCAATCAGTTCATAAACTGAGATGGAAATAAATAAAATAGACATATTCCATATTCATTATAAATAATGAATATGGAAGAACATTCCTTCTCCTGCTCTTGAGTCATTATAATAACCTAAACACGGCTTTAAAAAAGGATTTGAATGGAACATTTCCTTAAGACCCTCTTAAAGCCTTTCCTTCTTTTACAGTTTTCAAATGTCCTTATTTAAATAAAGTTTGGAAGGAAAACAAAGGACGTGGACCTATTATTACTTATATAAATCCTAACATATATACTACACTTATCAATAATTCGCCTACACACTAGTTTTTTGTTTTGTTTTTAGTTTTTAAAAGAAATGAGAAATGAGAAAAGAGTTAAAAGCCTTAAAATTACATATCTATATCCTAAACTTATCACTACTTATTTATAATTTAAACTTATCATTACTCATCTATAACCTAAACTTATAATTACGTATCTATAATCTAAAATTCACTCACTCAATTCATCACTTATCTACATCAAAAACTTATCATTTCTTATCTATAACTTATCACATCTACACCTAAACTTGTCACTTATCTATAGGGCTGCAACTAACTAATTATTTTCATTATCGATAAATCTGCCAGTTATTTCCTTGATTAATTAATTGATCGTTTGGTCTATAAAATGCCAGAAAATTGTGAAAAAAGGCCATCACATTTTTCCAAAGTGACGTCTTCAAATGTCTTGTTTTGTCCATCTAACAGTCCAAAACTCAAAGATATTCAGTTTACGACGATATAAAGCTGAAAATCCTCACATTTAAGAAGCTTGAACCAGGGAATGTTTGGCATTTTTAACTAGAAAATTACTTAAACAATTAAGCAATGATGAAAATTGTTGTCAATTAATTTTCTGGCAATCGACTCATTGATTAATCGACTGCAACTCTACTTATCTATGTCCTTAACTTATCGCTACTTAACTATATCCTAAACTTATCAGTGCTTACCTACTGTATAAGTTATTACTATTTCCTACATCTACCATTACTTATCTATATAAGCTAAATTTATCTCTTAACAATATCCTAAACTTATCATTCCTTATCTATAACCTAAACATATTGCTATATCTATATCCTAAACTTATCAATACTTTTTCTACATGCTTAAGTTTTTGGGGATTTTTTTTGCCTTTCAAAGGAGGAAATGAAAGAGTTGGAGAGAAAGATATAGAAAATCTGTAAACGGCGGTGAAATTTCCACTAATTATACTGTACCTGCTGATCCACCTAGGCCCGGCCCTTTACCTATGAAGGGTCTTACTTACATCTCCGGGCTGAGTGGAGAATCGTTCCACCATGCCAACACTTCCGCCATTACTTCCTGAACTGTAGCAGGTGGAACCCAAGGAGGCATGCGCACGGAGGGCCTGGGTCCGCTGAACACGACTTCAACGTCAAAGTACCCCTCACGTAATCTGCGGCATCTCGCCTGCAGCTCCCTCCGTCTACTCCTCCTCCTCCTTTCCCGAGCCTGTTAGAGTGATGGACAGAGGCGAAAAAGGAAGAAACAGGTCAAACTACTTCAGTAAGAAGAATGAGACGAGTCATTTGGGTTGATGGAGATCGTGGAGGTCACTCTGCCAACAGACACACCATAACTATTCACAAGTCAGTTACCTCCCCAGAAGGCAGTTCTCTGTGTGTATACAATTTAGCAGTTTGGGGTGGTCTACTCACCCGCTGCTGGACAAGGGCCTGTAGTCCTCCACGCTGTGAGCCAGAGGTGGACGGCTGGCGGCTGGAGCTCCTCTCTGGCTGGACAGGGATCACCTGTGAGCCAGAGGTGGATGGCTGGGGGCTGGAGCTCCTCTCTGGCTGGACAGGGATCACCTGTGAGCCAGAGGTGGATGGCTGGGGGTTGGAGCTCCTCTCTGGCTGGACAGGGATCACCTGTGAGCCAGAGGTGGACGGCTGGGGGCTGGAGCTCCTCTCGTTGTTGCAGGATCTTTTGTCTGCAGGCTCCTCGAGGGCTCCGGGGCTGCTCTCCTGCTCCCGCTTCCTCTTGTTTTTGTCCTGTTAGAGAGATGGAGAGAGGGTAAAAAGAAGGAATTAAGTCAACCTTGTTCAATTAAATGTCTTTCAGACTGATGCAGTTAGTTAGATAAATCTATGTCTGGCGTCAAACTGAAAGCATCTACAAAATAGGACAGAGTAGTAACTGATATCATCCATTTGTAATGTTCACAGCTTTCCAGAAGTTACTTTTGTGGTGTACCCACACTCCCTCAGTTTGTCTAGTCTGATTCTTCAGATAGGGATTTCCCAGAACCACTTAAAACAACCTCAGAGAAGGAAATTCTCTGTGCTGTATACATGTGGCATCTTGTTACGGGTAAAAAGTATTTACTTAATTTTTGTGACAACAACCAAGTCAACATCAAGCTCTGCTTTTTCCGATTCATGTTTTCTGTCATTAGCTAGTTTCTATAACTTTTGTTTTCTGTTGTTGATGTTGTTTTTGTTGCTGCTGACAAATTAACTCATTTCATTTAAAACCCTTTCTTAAAGAACAAAAAGTGATCTTTTTGGATTTTTTAAAATTGAGACAGGATCTGCTATCAGATTAAAATGGAAAATATATTCTACAAACCTTTGTTATATTATAAAATTTTAAGATTGTTAATTATTTTGACCTCATAGATTTAAGGTATATCACTCGACATTGACTCCTTTTAACTTTTAAAACTCTGAAACAAAGCAGGTCTCTAGACAAATGATCTGTACAGTATCTGGAGCATTTGTCTCTTCTTCAGAAATTCAGATTAAATATAATTTACCTGGAAATGACGTATTCAAATCTTTGTTTAGTAGAGTATGTATATAAATGCTTTCAGGACTTTGAGACTTTCAAAGGCTCTACTCTTAACAACTACCTTTGGTCCTCACCAGACACTACAAAGCAAATATTCTATAAATATATGATTATTCAGTCTATTAACAGTCTCAACTCCTCGCTAATAAAAATGAAATATGAGTTGCATTTCCCGCTGCACTGATAAGTACTGAAGATGTTGACTTACAGTATTGTGCAGGATTGTGCAGTATGCAGTATTTTATTTGCCCCAAACCTTGTTTACAAAAGTACAAAATTTCCCTTGTTCAGTTCATTTACTTCCATGATTATTTCTGGCATTGTAAAATTTCTGTTATTTAAGGAATAGTGAAGTCTTAGCTAGGTTTGTTATTTAGCCAAATTCTGAATTCCGGTTTTCTAACTTAGCTAAAAGGTACACATGCGACTAATAAAAAGCGCTTGTAAATACTTTAAAAGGGTTTAAAGATTTTACTTTTGTTGTTTTTTGGCCAATTTGAATCATTTACACTGAAATCTGATAGTTATTTCCATTAAATTCATGAATTTGAACTTTCGACTCTCACCAGCTAGCTAGCTAACATTAATGTTAAAGTTAGCTAACAAGCTAATTACTAACAAAGAAAGCTTCGAATTTAAAAAAAAAAACTTTAAAAGGCTTTGAAATTACTTTAAAGGATTCATATTCTTACCTTTTCCATGTCGAAGTCGTAAAACAACTGAACTGAGGTCAGTTGCTGGTCCTTTGAGGTTCTGCTGGCGGTTGGTGGTTTGTGTAGCCACTAGCTAGCAAGTTGTCTCTTTCCAGTACTGAGCCTGTCAGAGCGACTGTCTCTCTCCAAGTTCACGAGTGAAATGGTGACGAAGACGAGGCCATTCGATATAAATATGCAACCCATAGCAACCATAGAATCCTAAGTCATCTCGTCATTAGGCATGCCGGTATTTACAGTTTTTTAATGAAAGAAATGTTTAATTAGATTTATTTTAGTTCAGTGGTTAATGTTTTATCTTATCTTATGTCCTTTAACTAAACTTGAAGCAGAACCTGACAAATGTCCATGATGTGACTGCAGCTTCAGCAACAGATTAATGGTCTCTCTCAGCCAGATTTAAGAGATGGCAGCTAAATGGAAATCCAAGAGCGACACACAGTGGAAACATCTAGTTCGCTGACAAAGTTGTTGGCTGTAGCCCTTTAGTTTGTCAAAGATGTGGTTAGCCATTTCAGATAAACTGCGCTGGATCTTAAGTGAACAAATTTGAATTCAAATGTTCGTAACTTATCTGACATGTAGCAAGTTTATCGATGTTAGATGGGTCGTAAATATATTGATGAAATGGAGAAATAAATAAATATATTAATAAATTGACAATGAAATATATAAATAAGTGATGAAATATATTAATACGAAATTAAATTAAAAAATAAATATCAAATGAAAAAAATAAATACCCCCTAATTAAATAAATACATACATATATATCCTAAGAAATCAGCATCTACTGAAATAAATAAATGTGTTTATTAGTAGGCCTATTTCACTGCGGGTGGGTTTTTTTTTTTCTTCTTCTTTTATTTATTTCATGGTGTATTTATTCCAGGATGATACTTGCTTGTCAACCAGCCTCTGAGGGCTGGACCAGACACAGGACTAACTGTAATCGCTTTGATGATTCTCTGACTTTTCATCTAGCGCCATCATCAGGTCAAATTTCAATTGGTCCAATACTTTGCTTTACAACACATACCTGCAAAACTGCTGACATTCCCATCATCCTCAGCTGTACTTTGTCTTTACTACTAATTCACAAATGCACATCTATGCCTAAGTGCAGCCACACAGGGCTGATAGCATGGCTGTAGACTCTTAGTTATGTTTAAATATCACTGTCAGATACGCTGAGCCTTCTCATGTTTACAAAACCACCAGATGTTGGTTTGGTATGAATCAGAGGTTTTAAATTTCGAATAGAAAGCGTTTATTGAAATAAAATACAAACATCTTTAAAATTACCGACATGTTTCGGTGTACTTTATCTTTTTTTGACGAGTGATACAATAGACATTATAAAGTTTAAATTCACCTTTATAGTAAAATAAATAAGTAAAAACGGTGCAATTTATCATTGTAGCTGCATTTGGTTCATTTCCACTAGTGTCCTTTTACAAAAAAAAGTAGCTATAAATGTTCTGGTCATATATCATCAAAATAAGATTCAGCTTCATTATAACAAATCTCTCTCTTTTATTTTTCTATTTACAGTCACCACATCCCTACTCTGCAGAACCTGTGAATCAACCAAACGTGACTGATAACAAAATAGTGACTGATTTGAATGCTGTGGTCGAAATCAGAGCCATTTGCAACGCGGTGTTAAAGTGTGCAAAGTTTACATCTTATCAGCTAGATAATAACATGTGGATCTTATCGAGACAGAGACTTCACTGTTGTCTAATCATTACTAGTGCATGTTAGCAGAGCAAACACAAAATCCCTTTCACAACAGAATAAACTGACGAGCAAAGAAATCAAATATAAAGATCCAAGTTCAGTGTCTCTTGGTGTCATTTACAGTCTGTAATGGGTTATTTCATATTGACAATGTCTCTCTCACTGGTTCTTTAGATGACGAGGCGATGGTGCGGTCATAGATAGTGGAGAGCGACACATCTGTACCAGTGTTTGAAAGTCCGTTGTTGCCTGCGGGTCCCTCTCTGATGGGCCTGCTGTTCTTTCGGAAAGAGTTCCTGATCCCATTGGAGAAGCGGTCGGACACACGCCTCACCACCCGGCTGAGTCCACGGTTCTTCAGCTTGATGAGGCCCACGTCGTCCTCCAGCTCCTCGGGTGGCACATCGATGTTCCCGGAGTACCAGAACACCCACCAGATCAGGCTGAGGAAGATGATGATAGCCCCCATGTAGATGAACAAATCGTGGATAACCAGCCCGCCAAACACCCCCACCATCATGATGAAGACGCCGAGTATGTCGTGGGCCACTGCGAACCAGAACGAGCATTTGCAGCGGCCAACTCCTCCATACTTTATCTCCATGACTGGCTCTACCTGTACAGATGTTGACATGGTGGCAGTGGAGATCCTCCAAAACAGAAACAGTCTGTCTTTTCCCAGAGTTAATCCAGATGTGGGAAGTCAAAAGCAACAGGTGATGGCAGTTGATGTAACTGCAGGACAGTGAAGTGTAATCCTCACTGACTGACAGAAACACATGAAACAACCTGCAGTGACATTGGTCAAAGTACAATGTACAGCAGTTATCAGGAATAACCACAGCAGCTTTGTGACAGAGGAAACAGTTGCATCATCATCACTGACAAAAATAGTGTTTCCACTTTCACACAGTCATTTCGATCTTCAATTCAAGCCTCCCAGCTGTACCGTTTACGCCTCTGCTTCTCTTTCAGTATGGGGATCCAAACCAGCCCCATCACCACAAACATCAGCCCTATGGAGAGGCAGGCTGAGGCCACGGAGCGGGATGCTTCAGTCACCCCCAGTGACTGGAGCAGGAAGAGGAGTCCGCCTGCAGCAGACATCAGAGATCCCATCACCATCACGATGATGGGTTTGTGGAGGTAGGCCCAGCCTGGGACCACTGCAGCGCCTGTGTGAGGGTCCGGACACAGGCTTTGACTCCCAGAGTCATCTGGAAATGAAGTTTCACCAATTGCTTCCATGGTTGCTCCACAGAAAAATGCCTGGTACCGCTTTGTTTCTCCCCTCTGAGAACCTTTAACACATGAATAATTGAAACACTAGCCACTGAGGATCCATAGCTCCCCGACTTTCTTTCTTATTTGTCTTGAGCCGTCCTTTCTCCTCAGCCAGTCCCTGTTGAAATCAATGCAGCCACCTCCCAACAGTCATATGAAGGAGCTATATCACCTGTATGATCAATAAGAGTGTGTCTGCATGATGCATCTCTCATTTTCCTGCCCAGTAACCCGTGAACACACTGTAATTCCAGATGGCCCACCACACCCACATGGCAGAGGGAGGGCTTGGATGAATAGACAGACCCAGCCCACCTGTTGACAACAATATCATCACCACTGATTGGCTGGCCACTTAGTGATCATCCTGTTCCTCCAAAACAAATATACTATGTATTGAAATGTAGGAAATTCATATTTTAATGTCACAGATCAGCTTTGTGTGTAGAATGTATGTTTGGCATCTTCAGTACAAAGGCCTCATAGGGGATGTAACTGTGCCCACATAGCATTATTGTGTGCGAATAGCAGGCAGCAGCACAAGCCCGGGTATAATCTCCTTAACAATAGGCATGTCATCCGATACAGCTGGCAGCTTATACATGGGCAACTCTGATGGCTGAATTCACCGTGAGCAAACAGTTCTCAAGGCAAATGCACTTTGCACAGTAAATATTAACTGTTTAAACACCTTTTGTGTACGACATGTATGAATTCTGTATAGCCTGATGGTAATGCTCCTGGGTAATGATCTTAAAATGAAACACTGCTTACTTGAAACCAAGTGCTGCAGATGTAAAAGGGCAGAACAGTTTTCTGGTGTTGAAAGAACCTCAAATAGAGGGTGCAAACTAATTCTTCTGTCACAAAAGCTAAAAACTTCATAACTGTTTTTCTATTCATGTTCAGCGAGTCATGATGTGTTGACTCCCATTATGAGAAATGCATTCATGGAGCATCTAAAATAGAGTGGGTGTTACTTTAAATTTGCTTGAATCATTAATGATTGACTCAATCTCTATGATGTCTTCCATTCTCACAAGAATGAGTTTTCCTGGGGAATGTCAAAAAGAGGAAATGTAAAAGGTTTAAGAAAGTAATATTTTCCTTTTGTTAAGTCAAGAATAATACTTAAATTCCCTGCAGAATTTCAATGTCCCATTCAAAAAAAGTGAACAAAAACAGTCTAGAAATCACCACTTTTACTAGATATGAATAGTCACTGGCCAAACCATCATAAGCATTTTATAGGTGTTTTTCACACACATTTTGACATAGCAGGAAAACCACAGGTATAATCAATATCATTAAGGGCTGCACTCCATTTAGCTTTACTAGTATCAGGGTCCCTGCAACTATGTATGATGGCTCACTGCCATGGCTTACACATACACTTAAATGAAACAGAGCCATCGTTAACAAAATTAGGGCTAGTTTAAGGCTTTTCCTGCTATGATAAAAATGTCTGCTGGGAAAAGGGCCTAATGTTACAAAGAATTCAGAGAACACAACATAGCCACAGATTTCAAATAACAAAATTTATAATCTGATTCATTCAAGCAAAAAAAAAAAAACAAAGACAAAACAGACTGAATATATTGACCATTCTATGAAAGATCTGGTCCTGTGTACTGTGTAAAATGTCCATGTTGAGAAGGTAATGTGCAAAGGTGCTCTGCTGAGAATCATTTCACTTTAGGCACTTTCCTTTTTACTTTGGAGTCAGTCTTGCCGGCCTTCTTGGTCCGTTTGCTCTGTGCCTTTTTTCCTTTCTTCAATACAGCAGGTTTGGGTGCTTTCTCCAGCTGCTTCTTTTTGGATGGCTTCTACAAGAAAGAAAGGCAATGAGGGTCTACAGTGCACTTAATTAAGACGCAACTCTACCTGAATTTTCCCCAAATGTCAGTTGAAATATTAAAATTAGTTAAAGTATTTCAATCTAGCAGCTGTGAGTATTACTGACCTCCAGTTTAGGCTTTTTGCTAGGTGTTGCTATGGGAACAAGCTGTGGGATTTCTTCCTCTCCCTCCACAGTGGTATCTGTTTGCTTTATGTCCTCTGTCTTGTTCTTTTTTGCCTGCTTTTTGGCTGCAGCTCCCTGAAATTCACAAACCCATGAGGTGGTTATTTTACACTTTGTTTCAGCAAATCTGACACAGGATGAACATTTGAGTACAAACTTGTTCCCACCTCTTTCTTGGGAGTCTGAGCATGTTTCCCTGCCTCCTCCAGCACGCTGAGGTGGCTCAGGTCTGACGTGAAGATGGGCAGGGCCACTGACGTTTGACTCTTTATATGGATGAGCTTCATGACTGGTCCTTTCTGTAAACAGTATTGCAAATATAATACATAATCGGGAAAAAGGCTAAGTAATTTTATTTCTATTACAGAGTCTGGGCTGGCCAAAAGTTAAAATCGCTGTACAAGCTCTAAAGCAACAAAGAAACTGAACATGTAATATGCTGCAAAGCACTAACTCCCAATAAGTAGCAACACCAAGTTGTCCATCTCGCCAAACCAACCCTAATGAAAACACAAGACAACTCTCTGGGCAGCTAGACTCACCGTGCGTAGTTTGGCCACTGCTGTCTGGACAGCAGCCTCGATGTTTTCCGTCACCTCATCTGCAGTCATGCCGGAGTGGGCAACACGTGCCATGCTACAATACAGGCCAATCATGTAAGATAATGCAGGGTTACTATGTGAAATTCTAAGGTGACGCTGTAAACAGCAGCAATACTAGTAGTATAAATGCAGGTATTTTTGTATTTCATGTGAACATTACATATTGTGTATCAAAGTTGTAGAGACAGGCTCCACAAGAAGAGGAGGTCCATCTGGATTTACATTGAATCTCTATGGCACCAGCAATTGCCCGTATCAAACACTTAACAGAATTGACAGGGCTGTTGAGAGGTGCTATTCATTTTAACACAAGACATGAAAACATTCTGTGAAACTCTAATTGTTTTGTTTGCTATCTTTTTGAAGCAATGCTAAGGACAATACGTTTTCCTAAAGCTGAAAAAAGGTTGGTTTCACAGAAAACTGATTAAAGCAGTTTCAGATTTTATTAGGCACACAAAGAGCAGTAGAGCAAATCTCACCAGCAGCAGCCCTTGTTGGTAACCTTCAAGCTAGTGCCCTGGATGACTCTGTGGATGTCTTTGGCCAGTTGTTTGCTCTGCAGGTTTACAGCTAGCGGCTCTCTGGTAAGACAGAAATAGGGTAAGAATGCATGTAGTGCAGCTACAGAACCACCCATTACAAAGAAACACAAAACCCTGTTTAAAGAACATAAATATGCAGATTTGTAGAAAAACCTCATAGTTTGGTACCAAATGTGTAAAATAAGTTGTGAGCAAGGTACGCAGGAATTAACATTATAACAGTCTCCACTATCTGATGTAGGGGTGCCTTTTGAAGTTATATATTTATAATTATATATGTAGAACAAAGAGTTACTGGAACTTGTAACAACTGTATTCAGTTGTTTTTAAATCCAATTTCATGCATTTTCCTCACACAGAATGCACTACAACTACAAAGGGCCCGTCCCCCCCTCATTGTGCCTCATTAATAACATTCCAATGATCAGCATTGTCATAGTAATATAAATTTCCAATACCACTGTGACAGCCAAATTCAGTAATAGTGTCATCGTGTTACACAAGCAGAAACACCATTTTACTGTCACCCCAATGGGCTGTACATGCATGAATGGGACATAAAGAAACTGTTTTGAAAAGAAAAGTTGGACTTTTAACATTGGACTGCAGGACAGCAAAACCAAAAAGGTGGCATTGTGCTGAAGATATTAGAAGGCAAAACATCTGATAACACTTAGAAAAGGTCTTACTTTTTCCTCTGGTAGAAATGTTTCCCAAGGTGGGATGGCAGTAACCGGCGTATGCGGTCGTCAGAAAGGAACATGTCAAAGTTCCCCAGCAGCCGGCGCTTGGCTTCATACGGTTTGTACTCCGTCCTCAGGACCTTGTATGGGATGATCTGCTCCGGATACAAGGATGCATCATGATTATGGGTACCATCAACAGCAGGTCTTAATGTAGACCAACCTTCTTGGCTGGTAAAACACTAGTGTTCTGTAAGATTTAGGACTTACCAGCTGCCACTGTGGCTAGTAAACCAACTTTGCTATCATGAATGTATATAATATTTATTATACTCCACTGTGCATTTATTCATACTGAGTAATGTATTTGGTGTAAGGACTATTGTCCAGTAGATACCTCAGTGATGTTTTTGACTCCCTTCTCCGCCAGCAGCTTCTTATAAAACCTCTGGGTCTGTTCTGCGGTCATGTTGGGCTCATCTCTGGTGAAGAGGCAAACTTCGTCTATGTCAGACCGCTGGCCATGAGGCAAGGGACTGAGGGCGGAATGAAACGTCAATATCAATCAAGTCGGTTCAGATGTGAGCTAATAACTGCTACAGAAGAACTACAGGTCAAACATGACGGCAGCTTTATGATCCTGTCTGGTGGACTCACATGCGGATGGTCTGTGCCTCTTTGGGGATCTTCCAGAGGGTGAAGAGCAGGCTGATCTGCTGAGTCTCGTCCAGGAACAAGGAGTCACTGGTCGACTTGGTTTTCAGGAAAGCCTGCAAAGCCTGGACGGCCTTTTTCACCTGACAAGAGACATTAAAGTTATAAAAAGTATATACAAACTCCAGCTTTTTTTTCCAGCGGTCTAGAGATTCACACTTGTTACTGTACCACGGTGAATTAGCTTCGTTGCTAAACCAGTCAGCAAGCAAACAAGATGGCTAATGCTAGCTATCTTATAACTGCTGTCGACTCATAGCCAAAATACTTGATCACACTCACGTAAACCTCTATTAACCGACATGCTATTTATAAAGACTGTATATGTACAGCAGCAAAAATGCAGTTTTTACCTGTGCCCGGTCTAACACATTTTCTCTTTCCTCAGCCATGCTGTCTGCTTCACGTGCGAACCGTAGCCACGCATGCGCAACTGGCGTACTCAACGTCACGTAAAACCAAACAAACTTTATTTGTACTCTGAACTCTGAACACCCAGGGAAGTTGCCTCCATACAAGAAGCTCTCAATTTAAGTTATGATGATGGTTTGATATTGCAGTAGGGCAGCCCAAAAGGGTCAAAAGGCACTTTACATTACAGCTCGGTAATAACATGGTTATAGTGGGGTGATAGTTTGATAAAAAAAGAGGTAATAATTACGTAATGCCATGTAATTACCAAAGTAATAACCAGGTAATAGCTTGGTACTAACAATGGGTATATCTGTGTAATATTAGTCTGAGATTTATGTAACAGGGTAATAATGAGGAAACACATTTAAAGATAGCAACGAGGCAAAACTATTTAGTAATAGTATAGTAATATTTTGGTAACAATATGGTAACCTGCTAAGAATAAAATGGTTAAATCAGTGCAATCTTTGGATTAAACTAGAATTACCGCAGGTAAAATAGGTACACATATACTCTGGACTGGACTGAGAATGCAAAATGGCCCTGGACTTTTTGACTCAGACCGGCCCACCGGTCTAAAATCTAATCATCTAAAATGCTGTGACTTGTTACCTGGAAACACCTGTGGTAGTTTCTGTGTAATAACCATGTATCAGGTCTGCAAAATGCTAAACTACCTGTTTCTATTTAATGCATCATTACTTTCAACTAAACACATTTGGTACTGTTGATGCTTTGTACATATTTAACATTTCAAACTTGAAAGGAATGCCTTTTATGAATGTATGTATTTTTTATTGGGCTATTCACCATTGTTACCTTCTTACCTTACATAACATGAATGGATGATTTGGATACAAACAAACAGCAAAATCACGGCAACCTCAGCCACATCTGAAAATAACTAAATGAAAATATAACAGTTTTGGTGCAGCATTTCAGTTAAAATTACAATCATTTTCTCAAAAAGTTAAAACAAGCAAACAAAACAAATCCCATCACCACCTAGTTGCCTTTGACTTTGTAAGAGATGGGCAAGAACTCTCTCTTCATTTTCTTCTTTTCTATTCTTGCTCTAAAAGCTGGCTCACCGTCAAGGAAAACCTTCATGTCTTTTGAAAATTTTAGGAGAGAGCCACTTGTAAAGGGTGGAACCTTAGCTTTCTCCTCCCTGTCAGCTGCCAAACGCATCCCTGCAATCACAGCAGTATAGGCGATAGTGTTTCAATCCACGCTGTGTTTACACAGAAACTACCACCAAGTGTTTCCAGGTAATCATTATGCCTCTTTACCATGAAATTAAATAGAAATAGATTTAGCATTTTGCAGCCTTGATTCATGGTTATTACACAGAAAATACCACAAGTGTTTCCAGGTAACATAACACAGCAATAACCATATAATTTGTACAGTATTGAAACAAAGGGGAATGTTTGGAACATAAGGGAGGACAAATTTCAGTATTATAATATGGTAATTACCAATTTTGACTTCCAAGAATTCTCATGTGATTTTGAAGGTACTATGCTGATAGTAGCCTATAATATTGTGAAAACATCAACCTATATTACCTCATTGTTATGAGGTAATTACCCCATTAATGTCACCATATTACCATTTTTTAAATCCAAATATTGCACTCTTTTCTTCGGCTTTTAATTGTACCTAAATTGCTATTATTTTATCTTGCTTTCTGCCTGGGCATATGCATGATTTGTTGTTGATTGTTGACATGTTTTCTTCTGCATGTTTGTAAAGCAGTTTGGTCAGCCCATGTTGTTTAAAATGTACTATAGAAATAAAATTTACTTGATAATCATTTTATTGTTAGCAGGTTACCATTTTGTTACCAAAATATTACTTATATTTATAGTTTTGCCTCGTTGCTATCGATATTATCCAACTATTACCATGTTATTACTGAGCTGTAAAGTGCTACCAACAATAGAATTGAACAATACATCCAATTATACTAATATTTAAACGTGTAAATCAACAGAGGATAGGAAACTTCTATAGTGTTTATATTTTGGTGCTATTAATATTCAACGTGAATTTGGTATTAGTATTGATACATTGCAGTGGTGGACTGTAAGTACATTTACTCAAGTACTGTAATTAAGTACAATTTTGAGGTACTTGTATTTTACCAGAGTATTTCCATTTTATGCTACTCTATACTTATGAAATATTCTTTTTACTCCACATTTATTTGACATTAGTTACTAGTTACTTTGCAAATTCAGATTATGAATGCAAAGTATAATCACCTAATAAATTATGATGTATTATTATGGATTAAGCTACCCAGCAGTATATAAAGTAGTTGAAATTAGCCCCACCTTTACCAGCTGCAACATTAATGATGCTTACACATTAATGCACCAATAATTAGAATCCAGTGACATAATATACATTATTCTGAAATGGGCCATTCTGCACGAGTACTTTTCCTTTTGGTACTTTTAAGTATATTTTGTACAGTATAATACTTTTGTACTTTTACTTAAGTAAAATGCAGGACTTACTTGTAACAGACTATTTCTACATTGTAGAATTGCTACTTTTCATCCCAAATGAGAATACTTATTACTTATTAAAAGGAAAACAAATACACCTTTCTGTTGCAGCTTGATCATTTATTTTCAGTTTATATTATTTAACAGCTGTGTGTGTCTGTCTGTGTGAGTGTGTTTATCCATGGTTCATCAGAGTAGTATGTGACCTTCATCCAATTAAACCACCTCATGTGGAGAGAGACCAAACTAAAAATTTTGGTACAGCAATCCTTAAAACCAAATAAAATGTCAGTTCGGGTTCTAAATCCCACTCTTAAAAAGGGAGATGTGCTTTGCAAATTAAAATTACAGGCTAATTCTGGTCTTTTGCAGGATATGAAATCATTCTGTAGTTTTTGTTTTTCCTTCCCCAATCTCAGTAACACTGCATCCATCTCCATTCTAAAAACAAATGGCGTGGCCATCCGACAGTGCGGTTAGCCGTGGGCGTACAGAAGGGGGACATGTAGCTACATTAGTGGCATAGCTGAGCTCTCAATATGAGAAAGCTGACACACTGGACTTGGTCTCTCATTTCATATTGTTCATCATAAAAACTGATTCAGTCTCGTTTTCTTCATTTTATGCAATTTTATTCTCCTTCACTCCTTGTTGTCATTGTTCTTCTCTTCAGCATAGTTGTGTGTAAAGAGAGTAGCTGTTTGGGTCGGCTCTAGCAGCATTTCTCCTCTGGTAAAGACTGGAAGAACTCCATGCATGCTGCCACTGTTGCATTTAGTCCTTTTCTGGCACCAGCTTCAGCACTTTGCCGATAGCGATAGTCTTGCCTGGTGGAGGAGTGTACGAAGAGAAGTGAGGAACAAAATGGCGATTCAAGACTTCTGTTCATATTATTGGGAAAAATAAGCCAGACATGCACAAAAGCAAATAAATTCACAATATATTATCTCTGCTGTGACATCTGTGTCCGTAAGCAAGTTGTGCAAAATGTATTAGCTGTTGTTAAATGAATACTTATAAACATACAAACAGATAAACATACTCAAGCTGTCTTAAAAACACACACCCACAGCGTCCTTACCTTCGTCTCGCAGCGTGAATCGTCCCATCTGAGGGAAGTCTTTGAAGGTCTCTAAACAGATGACTCCTGCTGCCCGGAGCCTGGCGATACACACCTGGTCCTGCTTAACAAAGCGTGGTCGTGTCTTGCTTTTCTCCCCTGTCTTCTTGTCCACCAGACAGATTAAGGCCTGCAGTCAGGATTTAAAGAGTTGAACCACAGTTAAGTAAGGCCAGGAGCAAATAAAATAAATAATAAAAACAATCAGTTTGGAAAGTAAAGCAGTAACTTACTGTGATTTGCACTTCTTCAATGCAGGTGTGGATGTGAAGGACTGCATTGTAACCAGGGCAAATGATTGATTTGTGCTCAATGATGACGATCTGAAATAAAAGGAGCAAATGTAAACATCTAAAATCTGAAATCACAATCAGTTGATTTGACATATTCATAAAACATGTATAAAGCTGCAGAGTGCCAAATGGGTTTAAAATGTGCCTTTGATAAAATCGGTTAGCATCAGCTGGCATATTTGAATGCCTCATGCTCAATTGTTGAGCCTTCTGGCTTCTGTACACTTGCTCTATACACCAAACAATAATTCAAATCACAATAATGTTCTGCATCAAACAAGCAGCTAAGTGCTGCTGCTAACTGGCCTGCAGAAACGTCTGGCTTGCAGCACAGCCTTCCCGCCTACAAAGACCCTGCTTGGACAGACCCTGACCCCTATCATTTGTTGGTATGCCAACCTGCAAAAACAGGCTTGCATTTTTGTATTTCTGGGTCTTTTTTTGAGAGAGCAGCAGGAGCGTGTGGTGGAGAGTTTTTATCTGTTCATGGAATAAACGAGAGCTAATAAAGCCTGTAGCTGCCTGAACCTTCAACCTGAAGACTTTGATTCACCCCACAACTAATGACTCTTGTCATTACCTGTGCGTCAAAGGTGCGTCCGGAGTGGCAGAGGTTGTCAGGGCTACAGAGGATAAAACCAGGGAGGATTTCCTCCTCCTCGATGCCCTTCAGCCTCAACTTCAGGTTCTCCCCGGGACATGCATCGTCTGTCTCCACATCGTCACTCAGCAGGCTCAACACCTCCACCGTGTGCTGCAACACACACACACACACACACACACACACACACACACACACAGCTATTTGTAAATATTTTAAATAAACGCTTTAAACAAACACATTATTACTGTACTGAAACAGGATACGTGGCTGGTGTTCGAACTGAAACTAGAATGAGGCCTTGAAGTTATTTCTAGTAGAAGGCTTATTGGTCCCCTGTGAGAAGGCGCAAAGTCATACAGAGGAGAACTCACCCTGTTTGGCATCATGACCAGCTGCTGGGCTTTACTGATGGATCCAGATTCCAGCTTCCCAAGGATAACTGTGCCCATGTCCTGCGAGCACACACGCGCACACATACACACACACACACACGTGCACACACACCAGCAAACAAATATTAGCAGGCTGATGGTTTTATAATGCTGATGATATACATCAGGAGAACACCAGTTGGGACTATTTTAATCATATAACCACTACATAAGTTTCTTATGCAATCACAGGGATAGAGAAGTATTTAAACAACTTAAAGACAAGAGGATAAAGAGAAAAGATGACATGTGAAGAAAGCAAAGAGCCGACGATTAATGTAGGGACAACCGAGAGAGCCCCAAAAATAACAAAATTCCACCAACACTTACAGTGTGTGTTGAACTACTTCCAACTTCTAAACTGAGGCGAGTGCCAAGAAGCTGAATTATCTTAAAGAGGAATGATTATGCAGAGACTGCAGTGTGTGTGTGTAAGCATGTTGGTGTGCTCTTGGAAAATCACCCGAGAGGAAGGAGAATGACAAACTGGAGAGGGGAAAGAGAGAGGAAAGATTTTGGCCAAGTGAACAAAAACCAAAAGAAATTTCATGCCCACTCATCCGCTGAGGAAGAAAAGCTGCCACAGATTAATGGCCTCCAGCTGCTCACCTTGTACTTGTCTACGATAGGTAGTCTGACTGGTCCATCGCTGGATCTGGTGAAGTTTGGCAAACTGTCCAGATGGGCAATAAATGGCAAACCCCTGGAAAAGAACAAAAAGGGAGACTGTCCATCACCATAGTCATTCATGAGTGCAGCTACTGTGTCGTACAGTGGCCTGCCATGGGTGATTTTTGACAGACTATGGCTTTTATTTCAGGTGTAGAGTTGGTAAAAATTGTCTTTTATGAATATTTATATATAAATTGTGCTAGTCTCCACAATTTATATATAAATCGTGTCAGTCATGAGCAAATGGCAAGGTCAGACCAGGTGGAGATGAAGAAATGTGGGATTGTTTGGTGGTTTCATTTCACATTATCACCAAAAAGAATAAGCACTTGTTGAGTGGCAACATGTTCAAGAAGCAGTTTCTAAAGTATAGAGCTACAACCTTTCAGGGGAAAAAATGTGTTCCATTATAAAGGCAGATGCCAAGAAGGGCACTACTGTGAATCAACAGTCAGGTACACCAGAGCTCTCTGATCACCTCTGGGAAACAATGGTAAAATTGTGCCAGAAAGGCGATACTAATGTAGCATTAAAGGAACAGAAACTGCTGGCAGACGAGCCAGGTATCCTGAATGTACGTTTCATTTTTGGAAAGAGTGGCCCTAACCATGTAGCCAACATTTCATACTCATTTTTCTGTTCAGTGTTTGAACATGTCCTGAGTTGGTATATGACTGCGGAAAAATAAATTCATCCAAACACTACAGTCCTAAGACATGAGGATTTTCTATGACTACTTTGTTAACATATAACAAAGCATTATTGTTCAAGTGAGTTGAGTGTGTGTAGCTGTGTTCAGCCAGTGGTAAATAAAGACTTAAGAGGATGACTGTACATCCACATACAGCAGCTAAAATGTGCTCTATGAACCAGACAACCTGACAATGCTTCATACTACCATAGAAACCCATTCACAGAGCCGACTTACGTGTACCAGGGGCATTCAGGTACGGGGTCCTTGAGGTTGGCACCTGTGAGTCCGGAGCAAGGCATAAAGTGGATGTCCTTCTTGGGGTTGAAGCCCACCTTCTTTAGAAATGGCACCAGCTTCTCCTTACACTCTTCATACCTCCAGGAAAGTAATGAAAAGATGGGATTATTTAAGAAATATGAAATGTATAACATCATGTATTTATACAAAAGGAGAAATCATGTGGGAACCATAAAACCCCATCTGAATAAAACAGGAGGCCCATACCACTGCTAATAATTCACTGCTAGACAATGTTCTGCCACCAACCTGCCATATCTTTGTTTCTCTATTTTAACACTAATACAAAATTAAAGCCAAATAAGCACGTCATATCTATTTCCACCCAGTCCCTGTTCACCTTTCTAGGCTCCAGTTGACAGTGGGGTCATCCATCTTGTTGATCAGGACAATGAGATGCTTGACTCCTGCTGTTTTAGCCAGCATGGCATGTTCCCGCGTCTGTCCACCCTTCTCAAAGCCGGTCTCAAACTCCCCCTTTCTCGCTGAAATCACCTGATACAAACCAATAAGGGAGGTGGAAGTAATTCCACCGTTTAGTGACAAGCATTTAGAAAAAACAATGTAGAATATATATATATATATGTAATATGTAATAAAGATGGACAGTGGAAAATGGATTATGCTGCAGAGGTGGTTTGAAAAGTTTCCATGGATGTTTGTATATGCTTTTTTCCTGCGGTGACACGTCTCACCACTGAAATAATTGACTAATAAATGTACATAATTTATATAAAAAATGTTTGCCTTATAAGAATCTTTATGCGTCAGTACAGGATTTAATCTCTGTGAGGTTTAGGGCTAGTTAGCGTTAGCGTTGGTTGTATGTCCATGTCCATCTTACCAGGACTGCCAGGTCGGCTTGTGACGCTCCACCAATCATGTTGGGGACAAAGCTCTTGTGTCCAGGGGCATCCAGGATAGTGAAATGTTTTTTCTCAGTCTCAAAGTAAGCTCTCCCGACCTCGACTGTCTTCCCCTTGTCTCTCTCCTCCTGGTTTGTGTCCAGAGCCCACGACAGGTACCTGCAACAACCATGTTTATTCATTAATTTATGTTTTACAAAACTGTGTCATTAGCACTTAAAATGACTGTACATGTGTGGCAAACAAGCCTGCTGTAATCAAAACCTTTGCAATATTTGCTTTGGTGATTAGCTGCAGAATGAAAAAAACATGCAAAATAACAAAATATGGTAGGTCAAAGTTAGCGCTTCTGAAGGCTTTCATTGAAAATATTTGAAGCAGCTTACTGCAATTTATTCACATATATTAATAGTAAACATGAAGAGAAAAAAATAAAAATTAAAGGCATGCTGTTTACAGCACTGTTTACACAACACAAGCCTTTCTCACCATGTCTCCCTGTTCTTTTCTTTTGCTTCTCTTTCATATTTTTCCAGGGTTCGCTTCTCCACCATTCCAGTTAGGTACCTGGCACGGAGAACACAAAGAAAGTTGACAAAACAAGTGCAAGTGACTTCAAAAGTGAAACTGACGCTTAAAGTGAAAAACACTGTTGTGCAAGAGGCAACCTGTTGCACTGTTTTTTGTTTTTAATTTTCTGGATTTGAACACAGTTAAAGTTAAATTCAAAGGCAACACAATACGTTTTAAGAGAAATGTAAGTACTTCATATTGCACTTAGATAGTTTTATTTACTGTGCAGCCTTGCGATCAGCCAAGACAGAACATGAAAACTGGATTACTCACATGATCTGTCCTCCAATAGTTGATTTACCAGCATCTGACAGACAAAGACAGGTATAAACATTGTTAAACGTTCTATAATCTTCCTTAAATAAAATAATTTACATACGAATGAGACGCACCCACGTGACCGATGAAGACCACGTTCACATGTTCTTTCTTGGGGGCATCCGGAGGTGCCGGAGCCACTTTGGGCATGGGCATCTCCTCCTCTTCCTCCTCCATCATCTCCTCGTCCTCTTTCCCGGCGGCTCCGCCCTCCTCACAGGCCCCTCCTGAACCCAGATCCTCCTGTCCTCCGCCTCCTCCACCTCCCCCCGGCTCCTCCTTCTGCTCCCAGGTCTCTTCCTCTGTGGTCATGTCTGCCTCTGTGCCTCCATTCTCCACTGGAGCTGGAACGACACGTTTACTACACCTCTACACCTGTAATTTCTCTGTAATGTCTGAATGCTCCAGACAACCCACAGCTTGGAAGGAGGAGGAACTATTTAATGACATAACATACTTTTTGGCTGGAATGAAAACCTGCAGACTGACCACGAGTGAATCCTGATTGATTCTGAATCCTGGACTGCGACATTTCTGCCGGTTTTATATTTGTACCAAACTTAAGTCCTTTTACCACATTTCCACATCTCAAACACGTACTGAAAAGACAGAACTGCACTGAGTCAAGTCATCTTATTCATTTGAATCTCCTACACCATTATCATTCACATGCTCTATTTTAGACATTATGTTTCTTTTGTGTGTTATTATTGGTAATTATTATTATTCTATTGTAATATTATCTTAATTCCAGGGAACCCTCTGTAAAACTGCCTTTACCAGAGTTGGGCTCAGGAAAACTAATTTTTGACACTATTTACACAATTCACGGTTTAAATAATATAAATTGTAACTTCAACATCCAATCTGCCAGAGTAAAATAAACAGCTGCCCAATCCCTCTTTGGTTTTCAACCTTACGGTCAACTTTCTGTGTTCTAGCATGTATATTTCTAGGACTTAACAGAGACTTTTGGTCTTTCCTAATCTTAAAATCTTATACTATTTTAAAAATCTAAACTGCTGCAAAAATTATGATGGTGGTATTTGATTTCCAGGTGCACCAACTACTATTGGAGCTTCGCCTTGAATCTACATATGTAATATATGTCATATAAAGACCTTGAGGATAGCACATGCTCATAACATTCATTTGCCTTCGCAGATAATCTAAGCAAGGTTTCACTGTGTGTGGTCTGTGGTTCATTAGTCCTGTTCACTTGTTAGAAACACAATCAAGGCAATGTTCTGCCGAGAAAACAAGTACAAGTCAAACAAACAAAAAAAAAAAAGAAAAAAAAAGAGTACACTGAAATCTGCTGAGCCCTGCAGAAGAAGCACCTTCCCATGGCAACACACAAATAATCTTCTCATTTCGTAACTATGAATTATGCAGCCCAGCAGTCATGTACAAGGCCTATTTTCTTCTCAACCCTTGTCGTTTGTAATCAGCCTGTGAGATATTGCTGCTGGCAGCTCAGGAAGCCATTCGTGCCTTGACTTTGTCGACAGTCTCATTATGCTGTAGTTACAGTTTGTCTTTCAGACATGTTCAGAGCAATTCGAAGAGGCAAGTGTTAGAACAAGCATCTCCATGAATATGTCTGTAGGAAATGTGAAAAGGAAAGGTTTCTCCAGACCCCAGTCACTGTCTGTCTCTTGAGTACACTGCATGTAATCATTTTGTTTTGTCTCCCTATGTCACTCACTCTGGTACAGCTGCAGTGCTCAGCCACTCTATTAAAAAACAAAAACACCACCAGTTCTTTGTAACTTGAGTAGAGGCACACAGCATCCTGGGTCAGGCCAAAAATGTGAATGAACCTGACTCGGGCAAATTAAAACAAGTCAGCACAAAGTGACTGCATTTTTCTGGAGTAACCAAAAACATTCCAACTGCTCTGACACACAGCAGACCAAGGCCTCGGACATGCAGCACTTAATACATATCAGTGTGTGCCAATGGGATGTCTATTTCGGGCATGGACAAGTGAAGTTGCATCATATTATACGTAGGCCCATGCACATGGGTTTACCAATGCCAGCAATCCAAATATGGAGTAAGTGAACCTACAAGCAGGGACTCAAATGTGAGCATCCAAGCTTTCCTAGTCTGCATGAGGTTTGGTCTGAGATTTCAAATCTGGCTGCAGGTAAACATACACACCTGAGCTTATATAACCACCCCTGTGCTGTGGTAACAACCTGCCTGACAGCCAGATTTGTGACTTAATAACCTGAACTTGCAGTGCCTGGAGTACACTGTGGATGCATACCGGCTGTTTCTGCCACATCCATGCTGCCAACTGGATCAGGGGCACCTTGGAGGAGAGAAAACAAAGCATGTCAAACTTTCATAAATATTTATTAGACAACGATGGTCACGTGTGACGTTTAGTTGCGACTGTTACTGCGTTATTAATCGGCTAATGCACTGTTACAACACATGACTAACACGCAAGCCGACTTGTTGATCAGTTAGTGTCAATGGTAACTGTGGCACTGGCTGGACCGAGCACAGCGAGTTGCAGTCAGGAAGGCTAACTTAGCCGGATTAGCAAGCAAGCTAGCAAGTTAAGCTAACTTCTAGCCAGCTGTCTGGCATTCACCTACCGTCTGAAGCCGGCATTTCCACCGCGCTGGCTTGAAGGAAGCTCGGTACAAAGACCGGGGCGTTAACGTTGGGGACAAACGGCTTGGCGTTGACGTTAAGAGCGGCGAAGGCGGTCGGGAGCCCCGCCGCGGCAGCCGGGGCCTCGGCATCCTCCTCCAGCTCCCACGAATCCGGGGCTGTGTCTCTCGGGTCCATCGCTCCTTTTTCCAGAGTTGACAACCTTTACACTACCAGGGAAGATGTATGATTTTTATGGTTCCGTTAAAACGTGTAGTTGCTGGTGTTTTTAGACTCTTAGCTGCACGTTTGGTGAAGTTCCCATTGCTTTGTTAAGCCTCGCTTTCGCAACCATATGGATCTCGCATCCGACGAGAAGTGGTGTAACGTTACAGCCGCTGCGCGTCCTGCAAACACCGCTAGAGGCCAGCACCGGACTTACCGTCATGTTACCACTAACTTTACATTTCTCTTTATCTCTGCAGGTAATTTGAGCAATCTGCCGGTCACCAGAATAAACTATGAAAAGTAGATAACTGTTGTCTTTTTTTGTTGTTTATTTTAAAATCTCTGATACACAGGAAAAATACCACAAAGCGTATAAATAAAATAAATACATCAAAAGTACCACAGTACAAGACTGTCAGTGTAACTTTAAGAGGTTATATAAAGCTATAAAACTCAATAAATAAATTCATTAAAAATACCTTAAATAACTTTAAATTGACATGAACAGGAAACTGCAAACATGTGTGTCTCTCTTCTTTCATCTTTCACTCTTTGGCATCAGTAACTCCTCCAGCAGAGATGGCAAAAGTGGCCTCATTCTCAGGCATATCAGGACTACAGGAAGTCAAGGAGAGATAAATGAGTAGAGCAACTGTGAATCCCAAATCTTTTCAGCAAATTATAGTCCAGGTCTGAGCAGGTACAATGATAGGTTAATCCTGAAAATGGATGAGTGTTTAATACGCAAATCATAAGATACATTTGGGGTGGAATATTACTTTAGGACAAACAAAATGTGTGCAATGTTAAACTACATTCAAGCTTGGTGATATGAGAAAATAAAAATAACATCATAGGCAGACAACCTTGTTGTGATGTCACTTCTATTTGGGTATGGAAAATCACATCAATTTGTTTAGCTGATGATTATTTCATCTGACCACATGGTAACGGGAAGTAAAACTTTCATTTGTAGCTGACATTCTCAAATATTTGGGAGAAAACTCACTAATTGCTTTGTGTCATTATTTTAGACTATATGTGCATTATGATTCACTGAATAGAAAAATCCTGCATTATTGATATTATAAATAAAAACTGCCAACTACCTGTCAAATATTTTGGCAATTCTCATCTCTCCACGCCCCTTCCTCAAGCTGATCCGTGTGGTGGAGGCGTGGGCCAGGATATGACCACCAATTGGCTTCTTGGGGTCAGCTTGAAACCTAAAACAGGGACAGAAAAAACAAAAACAAAAAAACATCACATCAAAGCTTCAAACAATGTTGCACCCAGTGTGTCAGCAGCAAAACAGAATTTCAAGCACAAAACTCCGAAGAGTGAGGGAATTTGCCATGTCTTACGTCATCCCTGCGCCGGGATCGGCTGTCATTTGGTTGGTAACAAACACTGCTACGTTGTACTCTGAGAAAAACATAAAAGAAAGCCAATAAGATACATGGGCAAAATCCTCAAATCATCTGAATGAGTCAATAAACAGCAATATTAATTTCTGCAGACATTCCCTGTATATGCCAGATAAGATATATGGCTGATGTTTGTGGCTTTTACATAAAAACACTCCTGGTTCAGACCTTCAGAGATCTTCTGAAGCCTGGAGAGCATCTGGGCCAGTTTCTGCTGCCGCTCAGCCAGCTCGCCTCGACCAGAAAAGTCTACTCTGAACAGAGCCATGATGGAGTCGATGATCTGACCACAGAGAGGAGCAGACAAGGAGACGTAGAGGCTGAGAAAGTTAGGAAGGAATCATATCTTTTTAAAATGTATGCCTGTTGTTTAACACTTGCAAAAAACAAGTTCATTCTGGCCCTCCAATAACTTCACACAGAGAATCAGTAGAATACAGGGGGGAAGTAAAACCAAAGAAATGATGAATATGTGAAAACATGCTTTTAGAATTAATTATTTTACTCACCAACAGTTTGAACACTCCTCCTTCCTCGTGGAATTTGGCTGCTACAAAGTCCAGCAGCTCCATCTGGTGTTCACCTGAGGAGGGAGCAAGACAAAAGTTTGATAACACCAAAATATTATAACCATGCCAGGAGAGAAGTGTTTCAATACAACCTGCTCTGCCTTTGCACACCACAAATGTGTCAAAGTTTTCTGGTCTGAATGAATGACTGTATTTTTGTACTGGTATAGGCCCGGGCGTAAAGCACGTTGTCCAGCACAGCATCATGGTCCACGTTAAACCTGTCAGCCATGTCTCTCAGCCTGTCTGGACGACTGGAATCAGACAGGTATGAGTCAAAGATAATGTGAAACAGAATAACAAGAAGAAAACACACTGATACACACATGAACACTAATTGTATGGTCACATTATGACACCTACTGAAGAAATATCTCTTATAAACATGTTTTCAAAATCAGCATGTAATAGGATGTCATGTATGGGGTAATGTGTAGACCATGGTGCTACCTATAGCCAAGGTTCTTCCTGGGACAGCAAATAAAAAACACGATACTCAGTCATTTAAACATCAACCAAACAGCACGTCAGATGTTGTATGGTTGTTCCCATCATTGTGAGGATACAAGGTGTTCTCTGTGTCAATGAAGATAACTTTCCCGCCTGAGTAGCCATCCTCGCCTGGCAGCTGAGCAGTGACTGGACAAAAACAACACAGAAAAGAAGTTTTATTTAATTGATTTGACTTGTGCAGTGTCGTTTTATCAATCACCGGAGCAGCCATTTTCAAAAGGCTCCTTACTCACCACAGAGTGTGTGAGACAGCTGGGTTTTCCCTGTGCGGAACTCTGTAGGATTAAATAATGTTGGGAGTTTTGAGTCAGTGCAGCAAACTCAGTGACATTTAATATTAATTATTAATATCTAATCATACATAGTGTATTTAACTATAGAAAGACATCTTCTCACCTCCAAATGCCTCCGTGATAGCCATACTCTCTATACCTCCACCTAAAAGCTTACTGCAGAGATAAAAGATGTGTTGTAACATTTGTGCTATGAATTTGATACATTTAAACAGATTCACGATCAGAGAAACTTTATTTTCATTCACCTAGCCACAGTATCTGCTGGTTAATCTCAATGTTTGCTAGTCACTTTACCATTTCACCAGTGTATCTGGTAAAGTCGAATAATTTGCTCCTCGATATCGATAATGTGACGATATTTGGTGCTCTAACAAAACAATCATTAGTAATGTGAATTAAATAACCTAGCGTTCATTGATAATTTCACTTTGCTAGAAAAGTCTAATAAATGTAGATAATTATATCAATTAAATGTAATGCAGTCTTTAAGACCACAATGAGACATATTTAAGTTATATCATAATATTAAAACAACCAGAGGCTACTGTATACCCACCTCGAGTATATGGTATATGTAAATGTAAATGCACAAAACACAAACTGTTAGGTTAGGTAGGTTCTAGGTTCAGTAATGTAAATCCTACAGTCTACACGTCAACATCAAGTAAATCTTAACTCGAACTCCTGGCTCCCAGTTGTGATGTGGAACACCTGCTTCCTCTTTGCACTGTACTCAAAGGCGGTCTGGAAACCAACATTCTATAATGTACAGGAAATTATGAATACATAAAATGTTCTGTAAGTTATTTTGTTAATCATATTTGTCATGGTATTCAGTCTTAAGGGCTTAAGAATAAAGTAGTACAGGTTGAAGACTGATATGAAATTCACAGTAGAAAATCCCATTTTACCAGCATTTTCCCAGCAGCCTCCTTGATTTTTTCCACTTTAGCCTCTGAAAGACCCTTAATGTTGCACAAAGCCTTGCGGGTAGTCATCTGGATCCCCTTCACAGTGCAGATACCCACTGACTTCAGCTTTTTGATGTCTGCCATATTCTGTGGTCACAGGTGGGGAGGGACAGAGAGATGCTTAGATAGACAACTGAACCTTTGAGTATGTTTCAGCCCTGCTGTTTACTCACAATCCCATGTTTCTGTAGGAGGTCAATGTCTTGGAAGAAGGACTCCTGTTAGATTCAGAGAAAAAGAAAAACTACATGAGGTAGTTGCTGATGAGTTGGTTGAAGAGAAAAATACAGCTTTTACCTTAAAAACATCCGTAGCATAAATGAATTATACGTTATTAAAAATGATTATGCTGTCAGACTATTTTTATAATTTTTGTAACTAAATTGTTGGTTTGAAATAGTTATATTAACTTACACTATGTATAAATTGATATCTGGACAGTTAGGTCATTTCAATTGTTTTTAGATGGGCTCATAATTAACATTGGTGGCAACTTATTTACATTTTTTTATAGCTGTGGGTTTTTTCTAGTCATGGAAGGCCATTGTAAGTTAGCAATGATTCAATGAAATGCTTAGCTACAATATCTCACCTCATCATCAAGGAAACCAGAATCATCTTCAACAACCTGATCCTCCGCAGCTTTCATTTTCAATATAATATGGGTTAAACTTTGCTGGTTCAGTTCGTTCAGTTACTGTCAGTCAGCAAGGATCTTTAGCCAAAGTCAGCTAAGTTAGCTAACCTTTGTAAGTAACGTTAAGCTAACGTTAAATTGCTCACTTAGCTATACTCTGGTGTTTCAACTGCTCACGCGATAAAAAAGATTGTCAGTAAAGCTATCAAAACTAGAACCTTGGCTTATTGAATTATGCTAGCTAGAAAACGACAAGAATATTGAGCTACTGACTAAAGAAATACATGTTTCACTAACTAAGTTAAAAGGTAAAGTCCTCTTTTGTCCCTGAAGCGGTTCGCGCGCGGCAACTGGCGGGAATTCGTGATTTTTGTCCTATTCAAGTGCAGTCGGAAGTTACACATTTGTCAGTAGATAATATAGCATGGACATATCATGACTTAAACATGACTGACCCAACACTTGCTAATAATTATCGCTTTCAATTGCGGGCGGAAATGTCGCACTTGATGACCTTAACAACATGAAGAACTTCATAAAGTGATTTATAGCAGGTTTGAATTTTCAAAAATGCTCATTAGTAACTGCTCTGAGCCAATGGGAACACGTTCCGATTACAACCCTTAGGACTAGGAGCTAAAAAAAAGAAAAAAGAAAGCAGTGAATGCAGCATTGGACAGTGGCATTAAAAATGTGTGCATAGATGTTCTTTATTTTCTGGACTTTTGTAGTACTGTTTTAAAGTGTTTGTGTTGCATTAGTGGTATGGTTTATATTAATTTGTGGTATCCTGTAAGGCTATGGGGGCTGAGAATAGTTGTATGCATGCCAATACTAAAGAACTTGAGCATCATCACTACAACAATGGAACTTTTTCACTGCAGACAGCAAGAAAAGCACAGGTCTAAGTAATGACATTAATTACAGCTGCATTACATGTAGGTGCTCCAGTTCCAGCTCTCAGGTAATCATTTATGTTATTAGTTGCACCTGTGCCTTTCCTGCTATGACAAGTCTAAATGCCTGCTGTGGAAAAGACATTTGATTCTAATAGCTATTTTCAGACAACATAATAAAATATATTTTTTTACAAATGGCAAATATAACAATTCAGTGAAAAAAAATCTTACACTCCCTTACACTCAATTTAATATTAGAAAATGTTTAAAAATGTCAGTGCTTATTTGTTAATGTCTTTAGTAATATAATCATTTAGTATGATCTTTTCTTCATAAATCCTTACTTAATGCTTTATGGGCAGTTTTACAACAGGGTATTTGAGCAAATACACAACCAACATGCTGAAAATAAACACTTGGCTTTCCATTTGATTTGGTGTTTTAATTACTGCAGTCATGTTGAACACAAAACAGAGACATTGAATTGCTTACTGAACAGAGGTAAGAGATTGTAAATTGTCACATGGATGACAACAGACAAAAGAACATTCTCCTAAGAGTGGACATGTCAGGGTAATAGAGACTTTATCAACCACCACAGCCACATTTGTCCAAAAACATGTGACATGTTTCCTGTCTTAAATGACACATGGCACAATGATTTTGCATTTCACATAATACCAACAGAAAAAGACACAACAATCTTTGAATCATTGAACAGCATGGAATCTGGTGTTGTTGCATTATACAATCCATTTTTTAAAAGCAGAGAAACCAATAACTATGGCTAGTTTTAAGTGAGAGGCATTGCACTCTGACATCCATCCATAGATGTACAAATGTGAACTGTGTACAAACAGAAACACTTCACACAGAAGAAGAGTGTCATTTACCTTGTAGAACTTCAAGAGGCCCTTCTGTAGATCACATTCCTATCAATTAATAGTCTACAGTATGCTCCACAATGCATCAGACCTGTCTGTCAGATATTCTATTAACATAATTCACATAGAAGTGGAACCAGTAAGCCCATGATGATGGACAAAACTGCCAACATACTGTAAGTATAACAACGTTCTTCAGACTGCAAACACCAAGACAAACAACTGGTAACCTTCAGATTTATTTTCTTTCAATGTATCCACCTGTACCTGCTATCCCCTAAAGAACACATTATCTATGTTGATATAAGTATTTATTTAAAAAAAAAAAAAAAAAAAATGGAAGCAGTGCTCCTGGAAATAAGTCTCTGCATGATGTTGGAGTAAGGAGAGACAGTGAGAGCGAAGTGTTAGAAACGCATCCTCCTTCAATCCCGTTAGCCAATCCAACACGTCGGAGTGAGCCTAATGTCGCGCCGTTGACATACAGCTTTTCCATGGTCTCTCTGTCTCTCCTTGCGACCGGCCCCGCTGTATTGCTAGCAGTAGATCTCAGGTTCATGTTGGCCCTTCCTGTCTCTCACATCTTGCCAGGTGCAGGAGGCATCATGCCCGGCATCCCACCAGACATTCCAGTGTTGGGCCCCAATAGGATCTAGAAGGGAAACAGTCAATCATTCAGGTTGTTCATCAATTTAACATATGTTATCATAATTTGCACTTTCTGTTCATACTGCATTCATGCCCCCTCCCCTCTCTCTCTCTCTCTCTCTCTCTCTCTCTCTCTCAAAACCTAACACGGCAGCAGCGCATAGCCGCCCACCACTGAGTCTGGTTCTGTTTAAGGTTTCTGCCTGTTAAAAGGAAGTTTTTTTCTTGCCACTGTCGCCAAGTGCTTGCTCATGATGGGATTTGTTGGGTCTCTGTAAATAATATTATAAAGAGTACGGCCTAGACCTGCTCTATAGGATTAGTGCAATGAGATAACTTCTGTTATGAATTGGTGCTATATAAATAAAATTGAATTGACTGCCTCAGCCCATGTCAATACTTGCTTCCCCTCACCTGTAAAACCTTGTTTTTGTGGCTGTTCCCATAAATGAATCACATTGCAATCTAACTACTAATGAAGTACATCATAGTTCACCTGAAATGCCTCCCATATCTCTGCTCTCTCAGCTGTTGCTTAACGCACATGAACACTCACCTGTCTCTGCTGTTGTAGCTGCTGCTGCTCCAGCTGTAGTCTTTCTGTCTCAAACACAACAGGCAGCACCAGGATCATGAAGGAGGTAGTACCCACCCAGAGCGCCGATCGGGAAAAACTGAAACAAGTTAACACCCTGATTAGCTTCTGCTGGTTTAGATGTGCCAGTCCAAGGTATGGACCAAGGCCTTCCATTTCTAAGATTAGCTTCCAGTGGTTTACAATGTATAGACATTTTAAAGATGTGAATCTAGCTCAAGAAAACAAAGTCAAGACCAATGGCTGCTGCTGGGAACAACCCTATGAATTAGCAGTTATTCTCTTGATCCACTGGGCTACCATGACACATGTATACATTTGTGCAATGACAAGGTGCGACGAAAACGCTGAAGAGATTTACCTGTAAAACTTCTTGGCCAGTGAGACAGAGCATTGTGCAGACACCTCAGCAGCGGAGCGAACTGTGTCAGGAAACATCTCTGTCAGGCCCCACAGCCTCTCCATCAGTGTCTCATCCAGCTTAAGGAGACAAACACAACCTTCAGACATGAAACTTCAGTGCAATGAGACTGCGAGTAAGTAATCAGGCAGCACCTCTCATGAATAAAAGATGCAGAAAAAATAAATCTACATTCATTTATCATTTTGGTAAATACAGTTTTGTCCATCCTCAAGTTTGCTACAGGTTGGTTTAGCTGGTGTTAACACAGTGAGAAATGATCTTGCTACTGTCATAACATTAAAGATAATATCATGATGGTGAAATTGACTTAGACGAAATAATACTTTTAACAAGTTAACAGTTGTGTATGCTTGCAACAGACCACGGATTTGTCAAAGCTAGAACAGACACCTCAGGTAGCTAGCTAGTTAGCATATACAGCCATGTTAGCTAGCCAAGAAAAGGACAAGCTGGAAACAAGACAGTGCGACCCTATGTAAAGTTTGTGTTCTTATCCACATTTCCGAAATACCCCCAGAATGACTAGCCACTTACATCTTCATCTTCATCGTCGTCAATCTCGTCCTCGGGGGGCCGGGTAGACACCGGGCCCGCAGCCGGGGAAAGCTCCTCGATTCCGGCCATATCTTCTGCAAGCTCGCTCGTCTCTGTCGGGTTGGATCAGCTGTGTGCACGGCGAACACGTCGCTAGAAAACACGGTGACGCCGACAGTCAGTTTAGTGTATTTCTGATGATTTCCCACCGGCTTTCAGTAAAGACAATGCTAGGAGGCGTGCATCGGTTCACCGACAGTCTGAGGTCACAGTGGGAAAACGTGAGGCTTGTCAGAGACGGATGACGGGAGCAGGCCAGGGGTCAGTTTGTACGTCGACAAAAAATAAACTGCGCCCCCTGCCGTAGCGGCTGTCTAATAGTAGCTTGTGGTGTCAACAATGTCAATGTTATTAACTAAAATACTAATGTATGTACGTTTTGCCTAGTATTGAGTCCAGGGTCTTCCTAGTAGTCATTAAAACATAAAGCTCTCATTTCTCTGGCCTTAGATTTAGATTTAGAACAGCTTATATAAATTACAGATACAACTGCATTCTTTCAAAACTGTGACTTGTATAGAGCACTAATGAATCACAACAGCATACCAATACACATCATTATATCACTAGTTAAGCATTGGTAACACACCTGCATATTGTTAGATAACTAAATTACTAAATTAGCATTGTTAGAGCGCTAATACTCCTGTGCAATATACTCAGTTATATATACTCTGTTTTCAGTTTACAATTCCCTATTTATTGATATTTATTCATACTTCTATTACTGCTGTGCAATATCCACCGTCTCATAATCATCTTAATAAGCTATACTTAACTTGACAGTACTCATTATTGCACTATTACTTATTACATTGTATTATACCGTACATACTTATCAACCTGTAAATCCACTTTGGTACATACACTTATTTTAGCTTTTATACTTATATCCACTTTGTACTTAATTTATCTTACCTGTATTATAGTGTATTATATTTTGATTTGCTTAGTACTTCTATTCCTTCTATTCTTAAGTGTGCACTGACGTGATAGTGAGCAGCTGTAACGAAAGAGTTTCCCCTCGGGGATCAGTAAAGTATTTACTTTACTGATTCTGAATACATAGTTGTAACACTTATGAAGGATTGTACTACCAACAATTATTAGTACTTTGATAAACACTAGTACATTGTTAGAACAGTAATGAAGCAACAAAATAGCAAAGATCATCTTTTGGCTATAATGTTATATGTTCTGTTTTGTGCTTGACGCGACAAAATTTGCCACTGTTTTAACTCAAGGGAGATGGGTAACAGCCAGGAAATATAACACTACAAAAATATTTGCATTTCCCCCTATGGATCTATGTGAAGTCAGTTCAAAGGCAGCCTACCAGCCACCCAGGACAAACCAATGAATGGCATTCAATCAAAATGTGCACAGTACATAGTTCAAAGTGGAACCTTTGCTCCTAATCCCAATGTTCAACATAAATGTGCAACTGCAGATACAGTGAAAAAACATTTTGGCCATTTATAGATTTACTTCAACTGAGCACATTCTGAAGTAGGCAATTTGTGAAACATGCTTTTCCCTTATGGATTTTCATTTATCTTTCTATGCCAGCTACATAAGGTTCCATGACACTTAAATATCATGCTGTATATATAACTTGAAACTAAATATAATAAAACAGTCAACAACCCTTATTATTTCCTGTATAATTGACAACCGCTAGATGGGTGTCTATGGTGCAGCAGTGAAATAGACTCTGCCATAAATATACTTTTCAGCATATAAGGCACTTATACTGTAAACTATGAGTATGTGTGTTTATGTGGGTTGTGAGGATTTTATCTTCAGTATTTGTTTTTATGGTTGGATTGTGCTGGATTTTTAACTTCTATCTCTCTCCCTGTTGCTAAACAGTGTCAGTAAAGAGCGACTCTAAAGCCTCTGCCAGTGTTTTTTTTCGTTTTCTTTTTCCAGATAAGTTGTTGTTGTTGTTGTTGCTGGGAAGAGGGGCTGGTCATGGAAAAGTTCTGGGATGCAGGGATTCCTTGTTTACATCCTCCCGGAGTACGCCGCGGGGGCGGGGTTAGCTCCGCCCTCATTCTTTAAGCCTGACGTCATTGTCGCTTGTGTTTTTTATGAATGAAGGAATCCAACCTCAGAGAGCAGCGGAGTAATTCCGGGAAAAGGCGGACTGACATTTTGTCGCCAGAGTCGTTTCGACCCAGCAGGTAAATTATAATTTTTACTAAATATTAAACGTTAAAATATTTAACTGGAATTCGTTGGTAACTGCCGAACATTAGAGGACTTGTGTCCGTCGGAGACTCGCCAGCCAACCAAGGACAAGGCAGCTGTTTGCTTTAATCTCCTTTAGCTAGTCAGAAACCGTTGATGCTAGGTGCTAACAGTTAACATTACTAGCATGTTTAAGATGATGCGGATAATTTGGCCCCGCTCTTCATATTTATGCCTCTATACTCGTAACATTTGACAGCCAGAGGTGGTTCACACTTCCTTATTTAACTGTAACGCTATGCTATAAAACAATTTAAATGGATTATTTAAAGTCTTACTAAAATGGATGTCGAGGGCACTCGTGATGGCTGTTTACTATAGCAGCAGCGCCTTTACCCCAAGCTGGCCAGCTCCTCTCCCTATTAGGATAAGGGTGGATTCGGGATGTAGCTAGATGAATAAATACCGTTTCCAGAAGTGGTCTGTGTTAACTATTTGTTATTTAGTAATTTCATATTTAACAGATATAGATATTATGGTGTTTAAACCCTGTAAAGTAATTGTATCTTGCGTTTGGCGGTGCTGCGTTCACTTGTTGCGTTCCACTGCGATAGCGTTACTTAAGAAGTACTATGTCCTCTAAAGTGATATTTATAGTAAAGTACGAACGCGGATATCCTGTGCTGTTTGGATAAATACAGAAAGCCGTGGTCACAGCTGGTTTTCCTGCGTTTGGACTAACTGGCAGTCTTGGCGGAGCTGAGCAAACGGTTTATTGCTGAATCACCATGACTTTACGAAACGGCGGCGGTCTCGTCGGTTTTCAGCCGGAGTCCACCGGCTGGTTGGGTTGGACAACCACTGGGGCTGCAGCCTCCACTTCCCACGCCTTTCGGGAAATGCAGTTTATTGTCAGGACACAGCAGACTATTATAACAAGTGTTTTTATTTAGCTTATATGGATCAACAGCTACTGTACATGAGTTGTAGGCCTACATGTGCCGTTAAAGCCCATTTTACTGTTATGATGTAATGTTTTTACGAAAATTGGATCTTGGTTTTGGAACTGAACCCAAGGGCCTTCAAAAACGGAACCGAGGAAATGTGCTTTTGTAACTTAAATGATTCCTTTTGCTTGTATGGTTCCTCCTCCTGCCTGGCTGCATGGTTTGTTGGGAGTCCAGTTTGTTTTAATGTTGCTGGAAAGCAGCACACATCAAGTCTTCTCTTTACATCCACAGTTTGTTTAGGCTACTCAAATGTTTACACCTTTTTAAAATTTGACATTTTCCTGGAACAAAAGACCGTTAAACAAAAACATTAACTATTTTCATTTAGCAAGCAAATTGAGGTAAAACTATAAGGGTGTTCAGTTCTGGAGTGGTAAGATTGAAACTGAAAATACCTCATTGATAGAAGTGTAATGCCCTTTTATAATTAGGGGTCATAAATGACTGACTAACAAGAGTCAGTATATCACAATTGAAAGCAAACAGAAAACCATTTTACCTTAACTTGAAATTATGTTAAACAATTCACATTAAATCAGTTAAACTCAAAGATTTCTAAAATTCAAATGTTCTGACAACAACAAATTCCCCCAAAGGTTATGTCACATGCTGCTTTTAAAACAGAGCATGACGTTATCTTGAAGATGTTGTTGTTGTTATTATTAGATTTACTAGAGGAAAGGGACAAACTGCGTCAAAGATCATAAATACGTCCAGCGTAGACTGTAATCAAGAAGTGGTGAAATTCCCATGATCTTGTCTAGATCAGCCTGTTTGTTAGAGAAAAATGAAAGTGCAAGGAGTTGGCTCGTCCGTGATACTGCCTAAAGGTCAACAGTCAGCAACCTCAAAGCAACCAATGGACTGTTTTGTCGTCATGCAACCTTGCTTGTTAACATTTTTCATGCTCTTTTCTACACTTCTGGGCTATAAAGAGACTAAATGAAAGCCCATTCACTCTAAAAAAGAAAATCCAATGTTGCAATAAATATGATAGTGAACACATTCACTTTCCAAAAGCTGTGTGGGGAAAATACCCTGTGGTTTGATGATGTCAAGGTAGAACTCTGTCTCAATTAAATGTTAATGTCAGATATTTTTGCTGTACAGTCAACACAGTCTATCTTGTGTGCCCTGCTCAGGATGGAGGTGAAATTGATATAGCTAAAATGGCCTCAAGTTGAAGTGCAGAGTCATTTTATCAACATGACAGTGATCTGAAGGGCACAGCCAAGTCAACCAAGAAGTGACTAGGGGAAAAAGCAGTTCAAGTTGGCCGACTGAGATGTTGGACTTTAAACCCACACAACAACATTTGTGAGCTGACCTTAAGAGGAGTGTAGGAAGTCCCCACACAGTCTGTGTGAACTGTTCAGCAAGAAGAATAGGAGAAAATTTCCAAATACAGTAGTGAAAGGCCGTACAGACTTAAACAAACACTCTGTTATTACAGCTTGTTACTGGACGCAGCAATTTAAGGCTGCGCACATTTACCCAATCTTGGTGTTTTAGTCTCCTATTTTGAATACAATGTCAGAAAAGGTTGGAAAAATGATTAAATAGGTTTTCATTTTAGGTTTCAAGGCAAAAATAATGAGCATTTAAAAAAAGTTTCAACTGTTTTTATATGCAGATGTTATTGTGATGTAGTTGTGTTCCTCTTCACTTAAATATGTCCCATAAAAATAGTTGCCTGTCGTTTTTTAGACTTTTTCACAATGAAAGTTTTGAACCGTTGGTGTTGTGTTGACAAGAGGAAGTGTTGAGGGAATTGGTTAGGACACCTGCTTTGAGCAACCAAAGGGCACACACACGATAACTTCCTCCTCGCTATTCCAGCTAGCAGAGAAAGGCATGTTGCTTTCAAAACCTCCTCTTCCTTTCATATCAAACCGCAGAGTTTAATGAGAGAGCGCATTTGGAGAAGCATGAAAGATCTCTGGGTTCTCCTTTTCTTTATCGTGCATGACTCGCTGTCTTGTGAGCGGATGGTAAATGTCAAACCAGACATTGGGCCTGAACAGCATGATGTCCTGAGTCTCATGTGATAACCTTTTTTGTGTGTGTCCTGTTTTTGTTCTTCCAGAGTGTCTGTATCTGTGTTCACTGGTGTTTGGTGGGAAGAAACCGAAGACGGTCAGATCATGACGACAGAAAGAAACAGCAAAGCCCTGAAGGTAACGCGTCAAAAAACTTGAAGAAGTTTTACTCCCCTCCATATCAGTTATTTTTTAACATCATTGGTTGTATTTTTTTCATGCTTCCTCCCTTACTATTTCCTCCTCTCTTCCTTCCTATTCAGGTGAAGCAGGAGTGTGGCGAGAATGTGCCCGTCCTGTCGGACAGTGAGCTCATGTCCCTCTCGGTACGAGAGTTGAACCTTCACCTGCGCGGCCTGTCCCGCGAGGAGATCCAAAAGCTGAAACAGCGGCGTCGCACCTTGAAGAACCGGGGATATGCCGCCAGCTGCCGGGTCAAACGGGTGTCCCAGCGTGAAGCCCTGGAGCAGCAGAAAACGGAGCTCCAGAGAGAGGTGGAGAGGCTCGGAGCCGAGAACGCCGGCATGAGGAAAGAGCTGGAGGGGCTTGGCGCGCGTCTGGCTGCGCTCCAGAGGTTTGCCAGGGGCCTGGAGGCCGGAGGAGGCCACCTGCTGGCCACAGCCCCGCGCCTCAACACCGCTTCAGTCATCACCATCGTTAAGAGTCCACCACAGCCTCAGCCACAGAGAGAACAGGAGCTGTCCTAGAAGGAGGTGCTGCAACCAGACTGGGGGGGACACACAACCTGCAATGCAAACACACACACACACACCTGCAGGCATACATATACTATACACACATGCCGAGAACAGGAAGACAATATATATTAATAAGGAAATATTAAACACTTGTTTGCGTTACGCCTCGTTCACATTTCCAAATTCTGATGGATTTGAATATCCAGGAGTCATCCATTCCTGTGTGACACAGTGTTGACGGAGTGGTGTGCAACGGCACCGAACAGACAACAGCTATGCTTAGTTTTCCAAAGCAAGGGCCAGGAACGGTTGAAAAATCATCTAGGACTGGTGGAGGTGTCCTCTACTTAATACCATTTTATGACACTGCAGCTTACTTGGCTGAAATTTAGTAAAGTGCATTTGTTTAGAAGCTCTCAAAGTTTAGAATTATGTTCAGAAAGATGCAGCAGATTTAATGTGAACGAGGCGTTGAACACTGATGTGCTCAGTCATCACACACACACACACACACACACATACACACGAACACACAGAAACAAAACCCTCACACTCATTGCCCCTCTACACAGGGCGTAGACATTGACTAACTGGACTCTGACTGAAGCCAGACCAACCCAGAGTTACTGTACATCTTCACTGCTCAACAAATCCAGCTCTGACGCTGCTGCTCTCTGCAACAGAAATGCTTCTCTCTGCTTCAGTTTATGGCACCTGACCAACAGCAAAATGCCAGGGTGGAGCGGACGTATGTACAGCTTCCTGTAGCTCTACAATGTCTGCATCCCCGGTACACTTGTAGTCTGAAGCTACTAGCTCTTATACCCACGTCTCTCTGCTACTGTGCAAGGAAGCATCCCAAAGTATGAGTCACTTTTGTTAGTCAGTAATGAAGAGTTTCTCAATCTTGGTGTCACTTGATATGCAGGTGGGGTCATGGGAGATTTCTAAGGCTAATATAGTTTGTGTTTTAATAGTTTCAAAAGGATCATTTCTATAATCGACAGTATGCCATACTCAGATTCACTTGAGCTCTCTAACTGCTTGGGCTGTGAGGATTTGGGGAGGAAAAAATGATCACAGTCCAGAAAAAAAGGTTGAGAAACGCATTTGCGAATCCTTCAAGCTGTCCATTCAGTGAAATATCTTAGTTTTGGGATTCACCTGCCACTGCTCCCTCCCTACCAATTCTGCCCCTCCATGTGAGGGGAAAGTAGTTTTGTACTACTTGTGTACACATTTCTCACATTAATGCAGTGCCTTCAGTGTGTGTTGGAGTTACAAGAATGCAAAGGGAAAAGGTTTAAAACAGACTGTTCATGACCGCACATTTCTTTGATTAGGATTTCTCTGGATTCTCCTATTTTCTGAGCTATGATCCTCATTGCTCATTTCACAATCCCTACTGTGCAGTAACTTTGCTACAGTCTGCTGTGGCTTCCTTTTTTTCATATCTGGTAGACTCCCAACAACAGATGTTGGTCATTTTGCTAAAAACATGTAAAAGCGGAGTCGCATCTGGTAGGAATTACGCTCAAGTCGATGCAAATCCTCTGCATACATTCCCGTTCTGTGTTCTTATTTGTAATGTTTGTATGTGCCGTTGAGACGAAAATGTTGAGTGACATTTATCAGAGATATATTCTATATTTTATTTGTATTTAAAGGTAGATATTATGAAAAGACAAGCTAACGAGTGCTGTGATGTTCTATGTTTTCAGAAGTACTTATGACTAGTCCGGGGATATTCTCATGTCTAATTATTGTGTTGTGTGGCAATGATGATTACTTTACAAAATGTTAATTATTAGCTATGTAGAAATATGCTCAAAGCCAATGGCCATATTGCTGTATGATGATTTGTGTGTATGTGTGTGTTTTGCCATGTTTGTTCTGGCTTGTCAGTGGATTCTTGGAGGGATATTATTTTTCTATGATGATTTGTATGTTATTTGTGTGAAAAATTAAGGTCACTTCTTTATTGGCAGATCCACAGGATGTTAAAGGAAAACCGAAAAGTGGAAAGAAAGATGGAAATGAGGAGATGACAGGAAGGTTGAGGGGTTGTTGAATGATGGAGAAAGAAAGTTGGCATGGCGGACTGGGAAAGAAGGTGGAAAGAGGTGGTGCTTTATTCACTTGAAAACCTCCATCAGTCATAAGCCTGTTACAGCCAAGACGGGCTCGAACAGACTTGGACTTCATGGAGTCTAGGCCACTGAATAGTGCTAGCAATATCATTTATAAGCAGGCATTGTAACGCATTAGACTGTGTTAACAAATAACTCCTAAAGATATGAGGCATATATTTAGCTATATGAATATCAGTGTGGCAAAGCATTTATTCTCAACATTTTAACGTCTCACATCTGTCAAACTGTGCTGGATGTTTTGTAATACTTGCAAAACAAAAATGGTTTTTGTATTTATTACTTGTATTTTTTCTATTGTGAAAATTTAAGTACATTGTCTATTTTATATATTAATTATAATAAATGTTGTACATATTGTACATAAAATGGTGTGTTTGTGGTTGTGGGCTGGACTGGAGATGCACACGTGGGAGACGGAAAGGAAGTGGATCTACAGGATGTGTTGCACAAGTTATCTCTCCGGATCAGCAGGGTTATTGCACACGTTTTTTAAAATCAAATTTAAGACACTTGAAAATTAATACCATTTCCACAGCAGAACAAACGCAGATTATCACAGGTGTAGCATGTGTAACTATTTTTGACTCAAATAAAATGATCAAAAATGCCATCTCAGTACAGAGGACCAGAGCTGAAACTTAATGATGTATTGATTGTTAATGAAATATGAAACCAATAAGACTAATCCCAAAAGGTTTAAACTACTTTGACCAACAGTCCAAAACCACAAAAGAATTCAATATATTATACAGTGACATGTATGTAACAGAGAAAAACATCAAATCTGCATACTAGAGAAGCTGCATGTTTACTATTTTGTCTCGATTCTCTTTAATAATCCATTTCCTGTCATTCTACTGACTGTCTCAACACTACGGGGACATTCTTTACCGCTGGCTGATTACATCCTTTGTTTTGAGAAGAGACAGTTTCGCATTACACGTCTCGTAGCTCAGAAGCCTTTTTCTCAATTTCCCTATCCAAGTTTCCTCAGTTCTGCCATCTTAGTCCCTGCTGTACGCTCACATACACTGTGCATGGTTTTTCTTCCGTAGATCTTCAAGTTCATCTCCAGCCATTTGTCTTTTGATGATCTGCTCATCTTTCGTCGTTTTTTTCCTCATCCAGGTGCATTCTGTACCTGGGTCACTGCACTATACACTCTCACGTGGTCACAGATAAGTCTTTGGGCCACAACTGTGTCTTCAGTCATGTTCCCATCTCTTTGCTGACTGAGAACCCACGTTCAGCTGTCTGTGGCTTGGCCATCAGAGAGGATCGGCAGCTTCTTCACAAAGCCCCGCAGCTCTGAGGATGAGGTGCTCATGTGTCGGGGTTTGGGTCTTCGGGACTGACGTTGCTGAAGCTTGCTGCTTTGACCTCACTGAAGAGGAATGTCTCGAACTGCTGTGCAATCACATCACCTGTATTTAAAGAAAGGAAAATCTGTATGAGCTCTTGTTTACACATTGGACCTCAATGTCATGCAAAATACTAACACCGTTATAAAATGTTAAGAACGATATTGTATGTGGACTATTGTTAATAAGGCTAAAACAATAGAGCGCTAATTTCTTATTCCTATGTATTATTTACCAGCTGTTAGACTTGGCTATCCTGCACAAACATCTGGATGAGGCCCTTCATTCTCCGCAAGCACACATCTGGCTCAGAGTACATTCTATTTGGGTCCAGACACATCATGTTTCAGACCATGGGACACTTGTCCGAACTGTTCTCGCAGATGTTCTTGAGAGCAGTCCCTCTGTCTTCCATAAACTGCAGCTGGCTACTCCGCTTAGACTCCCTGACAAAAGTAGAAGGGAAGTGATCTGAACCAACAACACCACCAACTACTGATGTGCTTTAAACCATTTAAAACTACGTGAACAACTCGGATCATAATAAATTCATGAAGAAGCATTTCTAACTTATGAGAGAAGTGAGCGGCCCACCTTCAAGGCAGCTGTGGCTCCAACATCCACCTGCTTTGGACTGACCCATAGGTTCTGGTCTGTCACATCGTCCCTTATCATCATCTTATCTTCTGATCATGTAATGAGACTATAAGTGATTTCACAACAAATAAATGTTTAAATACACTTCAGATACACCAACACAGTGGTGCCAGGTATTTTAGCTGTGGTCTGGTTGTTTCTGTCAGTGTTTTTACATTGTACAGTGCACTTGTAACATAGTATGTTTAATGCAATGTTACATTCATTTCATCAACATACCGACAATGAGATCAGTGTTTCTACAGTGCAGATGGTGAAAAGAGTGAAAGGCCATTAGATTTTAGACCATTAGGCAACACTATTGTGGCAGGAAGCAATGGGGTTATGGGAAATGTCTTAATTTTGAGATTTAATACCACTGACATGCACAGAGGTTACATTTTTGATGTGTAAAATTGCTACGCTTCGCAGAAAAGGATTACAGTACTGAAGATTCATTAAAGTACCCCTCCACTCAGAAATGTGTTTTGTTGCTTCATCTGGATGTTTGACCTCTAACGTTCAGAATGATGTGTGTGCAGAGTTTGACACCAGAAGTCTGTTTTCACATTCATCTGCTGAAAGGGGGAACGTTTCTCCATGTTCACTTTAAATCTCAGTTTAAGATCACTATGTACCAGCAGGATTTTGTGACATCACAACTAGTTTGGAGCCAATCGTGGTCCAGTATGCAACCTACACCAGTGTGTTGTGGGAACTTGAATCCTCCAGTTCACGGAGAATGGACTTTTCAGGGAAGTAGGAGACATCGTGTGTCTTTTCAGATGGATAATATTTGCATATTCATAGATTCAGGATTTTTCAATGAGGGAGAAGGAGTAACCTTTTAACCCCCACTATAACCAGACAAAAATAAATATTTAAAGCAATGTTTTTAAACGTCTTGAAACATATCATGGGGATCTTTAAACCCTTTACCTACTGTGGCTTTCTTAAATACTGTATATATCACAAAAAACCCAAACCAAAACAAAACAGACAAGCAGTTAAATATCTTTTATTTCTTATACTTATCCATTTGACATAAAATAGTAGCATCAAGAGCAGCTTTATAATATACAAAGAACTGAAAACCAAAACAGTCAATGATATAAAAAAAAGACAGTTATGAATTAAAAATACAAAACTAGATATTTTTTCCCCCTCCGATGCTCGACCTTTACAGCATACATGACTATTTCAACACACATCACTACTACTCCTCCTGTAGGCAGCACTTAAACCTGTATTTACAACATTAGTCTACTGTAGCATTTTCTCAGCTATATTCAGATCCACCTGATGAGAACATCTAACACGTCATCAAATAACAACGACGTAGAGAAAGAGGATGAAGAGCGTCTTAAGCTTGCCAGTGAATTATGGCACTCAAAGTGCGGTACGACTGACATACTGTCTACTCTGCTTTTAAATTGTAAACTATTATAATAATCAGGCAAGGAAACCTGTCTTTAGGAGCTGTAATTCAACTAAAAAACTTCATCAGTTTGGGCGTCATCATTTCCACCCTGATAAGAAAACTCAGAGGATTGTTCTTTTTGTAGCATATAAAAGGAATACAGGTTCATTTGCAGCTGGATGAAGCTCAGTCATGGTCAGAATAATCCACTTTGTATCCATGTCCAAATGCAGCAACCCAATCATCCAGACAACACTCAGTAATGTCTAAAAATAGGCCACTGCTCCTGTGCACAGACGTGGCTTCTCTCCTGTTTAAAACCAATATTATGTCAGGCAGAAGCAGAAATAAAAAATGTAAAAATAACATGACCACTGTCTGAGGCTGGGGCTTGCTTATATTTTCCGATGAAAAAAACACAGAAACACAGAGTGATGAGAAGATAAAGTGACAGACTGGTGCTTGGACGAAGCGTTACATGTGCACCAGGTATAAAGTGCGCGATAACTAACTGACTGCTTGTAGATAAGAGTGTGAATGTGTTCATATCCACACGGCCCCCTGGTGTTCATACAGAGCTACAGCAGAGCAGTGAACATAGTTAAAGTAAACACGTTGGCAGACTCAGTATGATTCATTAACTTCAATAATGTGTAAAAAAACAAAACAAAAGAAGCTTTGACTGCGGTGTTAAATCCAACAACCATAGACTGCCTGGAGGAACAGAAATAAACGCAGCAATTTCAAGTTTACACATTACATGTTATTTCTGAGAGAATATTGACTGTCTAACTGTCAGAATATATTTTACTGTGCTAATATTCAGTTTTTTTAGCATATAAAAATATATACCATAGCTCAGGATAAGAACTGTATAATGTGCAAAACAAATGAAGTTAGGCCGAAGACTATGGTCCTTCACTACACTGGCTGTGTCAGGGCAAATGCAGAAAACTCACTTGATTTGGATGGATTTTTACTAATTCTTAAGTAAGTTTACTGGGCCATCATTGAAACAATAGAAGGTCAGTTTCAGGTGAAACTAGGCAGGACACTCAGGAAGACTCCTTCCTGAGGGCAGGGCTTAAGCAACACAGAGTAGCTTAAATTTCTGAGTTCTCAGACCATTTTCACAATTGAGAATGACTTCCGGATGGGAGCCGAAACGTCTTGATTCTGAAAACAGTGTCCAGATGACTACGACTGAAACCTTTTCTACGATGGAACACTCCTGGACGAATGAGGGACTACACCGTCTAATTCTTAAGTACTCAGAGCCAATCAGGAACATCAGGTTGTGACATGGGATTTCTGAAAACATGCTACCTTAAAATTAAACTACTCAAACAAATTTAAAGACAGACTGAAATGAAAATTAATCGTTGCTAAGTAATCAGTATATACGTATATCATTTGTGTTTTTATTTGTGCTTGTTGAAAAAGGTGGAAATAAAAAATAACTTAAAAATGTCCGTAGGATTTAGTGTTATGACGTGCTCAGCAGCGCACTACAGAAGTTGCCAGCGTGTCTCCTAGCAACAGCGTCTCTCAGATGTCAGTCAGCTGCTGCAAAGGGAAACTCCCACCCAGATGCTGTTTCCGCAAGTATGTCCAAAAGTGAGTTTATTCTCTTTTGAAAAACAGAAAATGATGCACAATAGCTTGATTCTTTCCTCATACAAAATCTGAGAGGATTTAAATTTCAGTTTGACTTTAAATGTCTGCCTTTTGGAATCATATATATATATATATATATGTACTAAAAGAAGAAAGGTTTCATTCCTATGCTAGAGCTCCTCTATTGAGAACAGCCATCTAAAGTTAGCTTTAACCTATATTCATCTTCTGTTTTTCCCTCATTAGAGTTAACCCACATTGTGGCCTGCAGAGGTCTACTGCCAGAGTGAACCAGCTAGAGCTTTAATCCCTGCCATTTCAATAACTCCCCAATTACACCGGTGTAATCCTGACCAGCTCTGCTGCCCTTCACTCCTGCTGCCCACTGGACTACAGGAGCAGATGTACTGTATAATCTATAATCTGCTCTGCCTCGCGCTCATCTGTTCCACCAATATCAATAACAACGTTGATCCATATAACTGACATTAACATGTTTTTGACTTGGTCTCGCTTAAAATCATCCCCACACTGCAGTGAAGGATGTCCCTTAAAATCCCACAATTCATTTACAGTTGATCTACATGTATATTTTCCATAATTTTGCACCGCATTTTTACAAGACTGCTGCGATACTGAAAACAGCTTCTGTTTGAAGCACATTAATGCATTTGTAGACCAAGCAATTTGTTAAATTGTTGCAAATTAATAATTAAGTTGTATATTCAAATTATACTTTTTAAAGATTTTCATGACTGGAGAAAGCTTGATAAACACAGCCAATGACTATCTGAAAACAACAGGGCCTTCAAAATGCAGACCAATCCAGACCCAGAACCAAAAAATGACATCCATTAGGATGATTACGCTGCCACTGAGAAACACATTTAAGCGAAGGACACATGACTGAGCTGAAATGTGAAATTAAGCTTCTATCCAAGCCAGAAAACTTTCGTTTCCAAAAGTCAAGTATGATTCAGCATGTACAAGTGTGACTCACAAACTTTCCAAAAACAGACACAACCATTTCATTTTCTGGCTAAGGGTTTAAACACCAAATCAGCTCAGTTGTTGCAGCCAAATAAGACGCTAGGGAAATGTGGGTGCTGAAATGTCCTCGCATTCATGGTCAGTCTCAAAAACAGGAAAAACAAACTCACAACTCTCTAATCATTCACACATTGAAGAGGACCGGCTGAGCAGGAGGATTAAGTACCATCCGCCATTAAAACAGTCTGAATCTGAATCAGCTGTAAACGTGACATTTCCCGCTCTAGAATTCATCGTCGGAGCTGAGCAGGAGAGTCTTCTCTGTGTCGCCTCGGCCGCTGATGGCACTGTGGGTGCGGGAGACAGGCGGCGGCGCCCCCTGCTCCAACGTGGACTGCTGGGTGTACTGCTGGTAGGCCGGGGAGAAGTTGTGGATGGCGTCCTGGACCATGTCGCCTGGGTTCATGGTCTCCTTCAGGCTGCTGGAGATGCTCTTCATAGGGGCACAGCGGCCTGCGGGAGGCAGACGAGACGAGAGAGTTAGAGGTCGGGAGAAGAGGTGAAAGAGAAAGAGAGTAAATGGGTTTTAAAAGAAGAGGAAAAGGGTAGTGGCGAGAGGAAGTGAGGAGTGTAGAAAGGTGTAGGAGTGATTTAGAAGAGAGAAAAGTAAGGAGAGGAAGGAAAGGGGTGAAAGAAAAAGGGGGAAAAACATTAAGGGAGGGTGGATTTATAGTGATTTAGGCAGGGATGAGGGAACAAATCAAATGGAGGGGGGGAGGAGGAGGAAGGAAGGGTGAAGGAAAAAGAAAAAGGGGGAAAAAGAGGGAAGGATGAGAAGAGAGGAAAGAATAGAGTGCGAAGAGGAGTGATTTAGTGGAAGGAGAAAAGGGTGGGAGAAGAGAAGAACGGGGCATCAGTGGTTCAAAGGGTGTTAAACAGTGAGACAAAAGGAGGGAATGGGTGAAAGACAAATGAGGGAAAAACGAGGAATTGTGCAGGGACAGTGGATGTGATTTAGAGAAGGAACGGAAAGGGAAAAAGGGTTGACTTCACAGTGATGTCAAGGAATGCAAGACAGGAAGGAACAGGAAAAAAAAGAGTAAATTAAAAGAGGGTGGGAATGATTTAGGAATAGGAGCAAGAAGAAAGAGACAAAATGGAAAGACAGCAATAGTTACAGGACCAACACATTCAAAACCTTGGATAAAAAACAAAACAGAAACTAACATAATGAATTAATACATGATATTAATACATTAATACATCTTGGAAGTAAACATCATCAGTGTTTAACCTACCAAACTCTCCATATGTAGGAACAGATCCTTTATGATGCAGCAGAGAAGAAAAGAGACAAATAAAGATGGATGTGTAGAAACCGGAAAGGAGAAAATGACCCAAACAAAAACACGAGAGACACAAGAGTGTAACAAGTGAAAAACAGAGGAAGTAAATTACAGCATGGGAGAATTTTGATTAATAAAAGAAGGGAAATGAAGAAGAAAATACACATTGGAACAGATGGAAATAAACTGGAGAAAAAAACAGAACGTTGAAGGCTATTTTAGAATATTAAGACCTTTCCATTTTTTAGACATGAAATGCTTTAGTACACGTGCAGTAAAGTCTGCTGTGGTGTTACAAAGCATACTGTAAATGTCCTTCTTTCTTCCCTTTCTCACCTTGTGAATCGAGACTCTTGTCCATGTAGACTTTGTATGTGAAAGCGTGGCGCAGAGCCAGCGCCGCGAAAAACATCTCGATGCAAATGATAAAGTTCTGGTAACCAGCAGCGACTGTCCCCTCCCCAACGGACACCTCCACTGAGTTAATCTGAGGGATGGCCCCGCACTTCTCCAGGATGGCTAGCAACATGCCTGACCACAAATGATAAGATGGTACTTAATGAAGATAAAGCAATCTTTACATACATATATTAATAAAAAGCATGTTGTGTCCTGTGCAGTTTCCCTACCCTGCCAGAAGGAGAGGAAGATGACCGACTTGACCATCAAGAACTTGAGCATGGGGCTGTAAGGGCTGAGCAGCTCCCTGGTGGAGAAGTAAAAGAGGAAGAGGGCGTACAGAGACAAGCTAACTGAGATGTTGTAGATGATGGTCACGTACAGGTAACCGCCGGCAACACTGTTGGGAGAGAAGAAGTCAGAGAGAACAATGTTAGTGGGGTTGGTGTTGATTTATAGGTTGGTTTTGTTCTGATTGCTATTGTTGGAGGTCATGCTAAAAGCCTACATTTCCCATTAGAGATTAATGTCCCAAACTGAAACGATTAAGGACGGAGGTGATGATCAGTCTGGGACATTCATTTAATCTAAAAATTGCAAGGAGTAATCCACAAGTTCCTGTATTTTTCTAAAGTCGGTGGCATCTTTGTTATCAGTTTCTGATGGCTATGTTTTTCTGTACTGCATTTTATGTTTTTGTAAAACAGCTGTTTAGGTAACTGCTCCTATGTTCTCATTTCCAGCTACATCAATTAGAAACAATATATTAACCCAAAATAGACCTCCTACCCACCTCCCTGTTAGCGGCACTTACTTGAAGTCTCCGTCCTTGTACTTTCCGTAGGCCTGCAGGATGACGGTGATGGCGGCCATGAGGGGTTTGACCACGCAGAACTGCAGAGTGGCCTGCTTACAGAAGCGCAGGAAGCCGATGGAGTAGGCCTTTCCCCTGAGACAGCACGTACCGTACATACAGCTGGACCTGATGGGACAAAACACCTGTTTTACACTTAATGCCGTTCTGATATTTGTGGGGAATTAGGTGTTGTAGCAGCAAAACGAGGGAAATATGCACAATGATTGCTTTAGATGAAAAAGCATCTGCTATTCAAACACCCTTGTTTAATGCTTTAATGTTTTAGAATCAAATCCTTCAACTGGGGAAATCTGAGACTTACTCGATGGGTTTTCCCCTGATCTCTGCCATGATGGCGCTCTCTCCTCCCAGGTATTCATAGCACAGACTCAGGAAGTTGTAAATCACAAACGCTGGGGACAAACAAGGAGAGGGAGGGTTGGTTGTTATTATCTCTATGCAGACATTATTTACTTACTCTAATAATCATGGTAGCCCTGCAAAAGCCACCAAGATGTTTTAGAGGGAACTGTTTGGCTTGATTTTTGAATTTTGCAGTCACTTGAATGGGCAATTGAGTATGCATGAGAAAATATTTATAAAGCAAGTCTGATTCAGTTTCTTTCCCCAACTGAATCTGTGATAATTTTTTTATTAGTTGTTTTCTATTTATTGGTCTTGACAAAAAGAAATCTGCTGCTTGTGGTGCTATAATAACTGAATGTTAAACCTTTCATGTTCTTTTTTTTAAATTGGCCCTTTTCACAGCAGACATTTTGACTCACTGTAGGAAAATGTTACTAATGACATTAACAATGGCTCCTCTCTATTCAAGTTTCCCAGTAAGCCATGACAGTGTGACAGTGAGACAACATGCACAATACCAGGACCCTGAAACTAAGGCAGCTAAATGGAATTCAGCCATCATTAATTTCATTATTTACACGTGTGCATTTCCTACTGTGCCATGTCAAAATGTCTTCTGCAACTGCAAATGGCAACTAGACGTAACTGTGAGGAACTGTTTACACTGTAATACCACAAACTAAAACATGTAGCAGAGTGAATCATTCAGTCAACCACAGACCCCCAAACAGTCACACAAACACAAAACACATCACTTCCTGTCACATTTGTTTTGACATCTGAAAGGAAACATATTGCAGAATCGTAATGTGTTATTTATGTGTAATGTTCTAACAGACTGTGCTGATTGATGTTCAAAACCAGCAACTCATCACCCTGAATAAAAATGTTATTAAAGGCATAACAACATGTCATTTCTGAAAAATCTCACTGTAAAAGGTCACACCAACAGTTTCAGAAACTGTACTAAGGCATGACCTCAAAGTCTGAAATCGGTTTACATACCATCCCTTGATTCAGTGTTAAAACATTTTACATTTATGTACTCAGGATGACCAGTGTCCAAAATGATCTTCCTTTCTCACCTGCCAAAAGTTGGTCAATTGAACATAAAATTCCTGCATAAAATCATTTTTACAAGGCAAAATATTAACATATATTATATACAATCAGGTTTTTTAAAACAATGTATCAAATAACAATGTGAAAACAATGTGTCAATGTAAAAGGGGAGAGAAAATTATCACCCAAATCTGCAGCTCCCCTCGGCTTTACAGAGTTTATTCTCAGTTTCAGCTCATTGTTTAGCTGTCTGGCTGCAACTTTACTGTTTTGGTTCACGCTCACCACTGTCACAGTGTCGTTTCCAGATGCAGCAGGCAGCTGAACAAGGAACAGTTTGAAATCGTTCGACAGGCAAGAGAGGAATTTGCCATCCTGAAGCGGCTGCAGTGTCTGGATGCAGACACATTATCGTGAGGTGGAATGGCTTTTTCTTCGACAAGGATCACATCTGCCTTGACTTCGAACTCCTGGAGCAAAGCCTGTACGCTGACAGGGAGGACAGAAACAACCAGGGTCTTCCCATGGCAGAGCTGTGAGCAATTATACGTCAGCTGGCCACAGCTCTGTCCCACCTGAGGTCCATGGGAATTGTACATGCAGACCTCAAACCTGACAATTTTACAAATTTGTGGACTGCCAGCAGACTCAAAGTGAAACTTATTGACTCTGGCCTGGCGCATCCTGTGCAAATGGAACCGATTATTACTTCCACAGACAGCAGAACAGCCAGCAGCGCTGGAGATTTGAGACCCCAGAGCAGTTTGCTTATGAGACAGGGTTCTACGCTCAGGATACTAGATACATCAGGCTCAAGTGTCTTGATGACTTTAAGCAGATGATGAAGATGAACAGTGGACACCAAAGAGACCAGCATCTATTAGTAGATCTGGTCAAGAGGATACTGCAGCTGGATGCAGACCTGCACATCAAACCCCTGGAGGTTCTGCAGCATCCGGTCTTTACTTGCAGCCTCCCTCAGAGCTCCCACCCTGACACCTGCAGAGTGATAATGGACACTGAGGAGGCTGAGCCAGACGTCAGCTGGCAGCCTGCCTCATATTAGACTGCAGGACCAGGGAGCATTCTGAGACGTCGCAGGGACACAACTGAAACAGACTCCCTTGTTGAAGAAGCTGCCAAGGACCCGAAAGAGGCCGACGTCCAGTCTGAGACATCAAGCACATTCTTCAAAATGGCTGAATATTGGTATGTATGTCCACCTGCACATTCATCATCACCATCTTCTCACATCATTTTCAACACTAGTCAATAAGTCTATTTTATAAGTATTATACAATTTTCTAAAGTAATAACTTTTGAAATGTGATCAGTTTACTAGTGTTTTGATCAGTTTTATTATTGTGTTTACAAACATCACTGATGCAAAGAAACCTTCAGCAGGATCAGAAAAGTTTATTAATTTAATCCTGTGTTTTCAGTTTTAATACCTGGCCTAATTCTGCAAATAATTCATGATTCCAGTGTCTTACTTATGAAATACAGTAATCCTTTCTCAGATGGCTTTCCACCTTTGTCTTATGCCCAGCGTGTAATGATGACCTAAAAAACTGTGGAGGGAATAATGTTCCATAATGTTGTAAATCCTCATAGTGAAAGCTTTACACAGCCATTACAGTATGTTGAGAAAAGAGGACTGAAATATGTAGAGATTTCAGATTGTGCAGACTTTGTTAAATGTGTTATAAACCCTAATAACCACTACAGTAAAAAACCCTACTTAAAAATGTGAAGAGCTAAACCTAAATACGTGTGATAATGGATTCAGATTTGATAAAATACTATCAACTATGTAACATAATAAAGAACACAAAGCAGACGACTGAGTGGACTGACTGTCAAACATAATGTACACACGCACACGCACACACACACACACACACACACACACACACACGTTTCCATCCCTCTGAAGACCCTTCACTGGTTTACACAAGCCTACCCATAAATCTTTCCTTCATAATAAACACTTCCTCAAGCTGCAGAAACATCTTCACGTTCTGGGCGAGAATCTCAAAGCGAGCTCTCACGAGGATAGAAGATCAAAACCTCCCCACACCAACACACACACACACTCACACACCTCTCCCTGTGTGACTGAGATTCACCTGACTGTCTCTTGTGACCAGTGGATTACCTCTCCTCTGTGCTGCTTCAGTGAGAGGGTGATGACGACCAAGAAGCTCATAAAAAAAAAAAACACAGCCAGGCTAATCCTGTTAACGCACACTCCCTCACTCTCTCGGTTTGTGTGACTGTGCATGTGAGGTAAAATAAAGTGAGCGTGACGGGTGCATGTTATGAAAATCTGACATATCTTTGGGTGTGTGCCATGGTGTGTGTGTGTGTGATTCTTGTTACGTCAGCTGTCTGCTGCTGAGTTATTAAATTGTCCTTTTCTCACTGACATTACCGCTACTCCACCCACACACTAGAACTTCGTCACTGCCTTCTGTGATATCCCGTCTGATGTCAGACGCCTGTCAGACAATACTAAGGTAATAAGATACAATACATGCCAGTTCACTGTCTGACGTAAACACAAAAGCTAGTGTACAGAGCTGAGTGATGAGAACTAGTTGATCTGCTCTGAGTGGCTTTCTCTGCGTCTCTGCTGTTTACCATTATGCTCTTTCACTTCTCTCCAAGGACCCCCATCGGCGGTGCTAGTTGCCACGGTGATACAGTAGGCCCACATACAATGAGAATGGAAACTTTGCAAGCAAGTTTGGTTGAGAGAAACTCATTATCTGACGCAGCCATTCTGGTTGATGAGGAAGATTTGTGAGCGCAGTTGCCATGCAACAGGTCGGTCATCCTTGCTCAGGAGAAGATCTGGGCAGGGCTCAGCAGCATTGTGGGAAGGGGAAGGCAAACAGGAGGAAGAGAGGAGGCAGAGGAGAGGGAGCAGACAAAGATAAGGTGGAAAGTTACTGAAAAAGATTTGGTTGAGCGTGAGGTGGAGGGAGGGAAGATCGTGTCAAGAGATGAGGAGAGTAAAAGGAGGAGGAGAGCCATCTGTCTGAGGGAGTGATATGATGACCATAATACTGACGGCACTTCCTGCCAAAAGGAGAATCATACATAGAGCACCTCCGATCCACATTTGAATGCATTGTGAAATCATCAATTAGCCAAATCAGGAAGTGACGCCCGCGCCAAGTGTCACACTGAGCGGACTATTTCTATCCTGAACGTCACAACTGACTGGAGAATGAGGAGCGGAGGCAGTCAGCTACCTTCACCACACCACCGTTTGCGTCATTCATCCGCTCAGCAAAGCTGCCAGCTCATCATCTCCTTCAACTTTTCTGACCTGACACGAATAAATAATAAAATAAGTCCATATTCTAAAGGACTCAAGCTACAGTGAGCAGTAAGCCATTGCTCCATGTTTACATCCCTTCCAGCCGCACTAACTCAACTCAAAAATAATTTCAAAACCAAACTCTGAACAAGCAGGGCAAGATTTGGTATGACTGTGGTGTTTAAAATGTCACAGTAAAATGCAAACATTAAGACAAGGAATTACAAAATAGACTGTGGGACCATCACAATTAAAAATGAAATTAAAAAATAAAAGTCCCACCAATCGCCAACATCCTCCAAGGTTAAGTCTAGGCTCATTTCAAGCCTCTCAGTCCAAGAGGAGAGCACTGCAGTTTCAAAACTTCAAGTAAAAATTTTTTCGTAGACTTGTATTCTTTCATGTGTAGAGATGATAGTTCATTTTAGTGTTGACAAAAGTATATGTTTAAAAAAGTAAAGTTTCTTCTTATCTGCTACTAGATAATTCAAAATGTAGTAAACAGGTAAATACAGGTTCAGTAATATGAGACAGAAGGCAGGAATCTAGTAAGGGTGAGAGGACACTTTGCAAAATAAACACTCACCGTGTGGGTGTTATAATCTGTTAAGGGTGGACGGAGAGACTGTTCATCTCCAATTTGATTTGATCACAATGTGTTTCAACAACTCAGCTGGAAAAGTTGCCGAAATCAGGGGAAAGGATTTTAATCAGTAATTTCTTCTCAGAGTTTTACCCTACATGGATCCTGGGTGGGAATAAAAACTACTTAACATGGCAATGTCACTGCCATTTTACCATACCTAATGTGGAGTGGCTTTGGCTATTTTTTGAGCAACCATAATGACTTCAGCTTTAGGCAAGAGCGTTCCTGTGTACTGTGCTGTCAAAGCAGTTTATAGATCTTTTTGCCGCCGCCCTCCTTGTCTGCTGAATCGGCAGTATTAACAAAACTGCATCATCACTGCATCATCAAGTCACAGGCTGAGCCCCACAGGACGAAGACGAAAGCATGTCCTTACCCTCATAGCAGTCCCTGACGGTGTCGAAGTACACATAGTACTGGTCGTTGGTGAAGAAGAGGAGGCTGAGCCATGAATCAAAGGCGTAGATAGGAACGATGAAGAGGATCCGTACAATGTGGCGCTGCTCCCTAGGTGAGCTGTAAAAACGCAGGTGCATGTAGATCTGGGACAGACAGAAGAGACACTTCTTTAAGCAGAATAGACTTTTTATACATAAAGTTTAAAACATCTGCACTACGTCAGTGTAAAATAACGTGCATGGTGCAGGCTAGATTAAAAAGTAACTTAAGTAACATAAGTAGGAAAAGTTACATCCCTGGTTCTTACTATGGCTGTAGAGTAGTAAGCCTGTATCAAAGGGCTTAAACACTAGGACAATAAGACAAGTTAGTGTGGAACAAAGCTTTTATGAGCTTTAAAAAAAAAGGACTTGGAAACTAAAAAATTAACTTGTTTGTCATTATGTGGATAGAGATCATGTCTCTTTGCTGTCTTGCCAGTCTGACCTTAACAATCAATACATTACCTGACATCATATCACAGGAATGTGTGAAAGAGATAAACTCCATTCAGCTTTTTGTTTTTTTTTTTGTTTTTTTTAAAGCCAGACTTCATACAGCCTTTTCATCCACCTCGATCAAGTTTCACCTCTTGTGTGTGTGCGTGTTTGTGTGTATTCATGCTCTGTATCACAAACACCTGCCGAGGGATGTTGCCAAGCAACCCCTGCCCTTCTTTGGGCCTGAGCAGATGTGTGTGCTTGCAGGATCATGTCACCTGTGCATTAAAACACACGCGCACGCACGCACACAAGCAGGCACGCACACAAGCAGGCACGCACACACAGAAAAGCCAGTCTGCTCAGTCAAATCTCAACATCTGTATCTCCAGCTGAGTAAATAAAGTATTACCCAGTTTAACTAGAATTAAACACCTGATGATTTAACCCCCTCTCTCTCCTTATGCTGTTTGGAAGCATTTACCTGGTGACAGGTGAGGATGAGTGCGGTCCAGACGAAGAAGCCAGACACAGCCTGCGCCGCCGGAGTCATGAGGAAGATAGGCTGGTCTGGGGTCAGCAGTGGGGCTTCGGGAAGCCATGAAATGTTGGGGCCCGTCGGGGCTGCCGTTGGCGGCAGGCCGGGTGCTGCGGCCGGCGGAGAGTCCTCCCCCAGCCTCTCTGAGAGCGGCACGTCCCGCCTCCACATCCTCAACATCTGGAAGTGACACAGAACACAGAGGCTGTCACATTTTCTAAAGCAGCCATCAGACAGAATAAGGTGACATATCAGTCTGTGTGTGTGTGTGTGTGTGTGTGTACAGAAACTACTAAAACTCCTTTCAAACAGTGACTATGCTATGACACAAGTATGAACATCCATATCCACTAGTAATCATCAACCTTGAATATAGATCGCACACTCTATGTTATCAATGTAATGTGTAATCTGTGATAGGAAGACAGATAGAGGATAAACAGAGACACTGCAGGACAACATTTCACTATGAGTCAAGGATGTTTGTGTGTGCCATTTGTACAAAATGTATCTGTATTGGACTTTATGAAAAGAAAATAGATTTTTCTCCCAGAATGCCATTTGACTGCTGCCAGATAACATGCCCAAACATCTACTATTGAGCTGTGGTTGTAGGTGGAGCGTGTGAGCTTGATAGCATACTGTGTTTTTCAAGTTAACAGAAAGCAACATGTCATTTAGCTGCAAGGCGTTCTGGTATTTTGAGACCAAAAGGCCAGTTTTGTTGGCCAGTTATCCTTGGAAATAAGAAAAAAACTCTAAAAATGTTTTGTAATGGTGACAAAAAATCTTTCCATATCTGACTAGTGAGTCAAACAAGAATCAACAGCCTACGAGCCTGACCAAATTTAGGTGGAGATGAACAAAAGAGGTCATATATACTGCCATATCCACTTCCAGCTCCTGAAGATGACTGGACTTGAAGTGGCCAGAAGACATGTTACGTAAGCAGCAGCATGTCACGGTCTGCAAGGTGACACAGCCATGCTCTCAGGGTGCGTTTGTTCTTGTACACTGACAGACAGTTGTCATATAAGACTGAACTTGGGGGAGACGGAGACCTTGGCGTTATGGAGGAGTGGGGGCTGATGCAAATATACGCACACATCATTTCAGACACAAATAGAGATAATAAATAGTAAAAGAGTGGGTTTACGTGCTAAAAATGGTCACTGAATGAGAAAGAGATACAGTGAGAGGGTATCCTTCATTCTGACCTGTCATGTCTCGTCTGCCAGAATAGCATGGCAACCAAAAGTCACATAGCACATTAAACAATCAGCACGGACAATGACAGGCTGACATAATGCTATTCCACACACACACACACACACACACACACACACACACACACTTAGTTTCTTTATAGCACTACTTACGTTAAACTCACATAATTTAATTTGGTGGTTGTATAACATGAATTAGGCTGCTTTCACGCTTTTATATGTGGGACTGAGAGGAGTTATGGTTTCGCTTTTTGTGTATGTGTGTGACCTGTGTGTGTGTGTGGTAGCAGCAGGTCATTTGTATTGGTTTGCCAGGGATCAGCAGATCCACAAGGAGAAGTGAAGGCATCAGCAGCCACACACACACACACGTTTGTTTCACTATCCCCGTGGGGGACAGTCACTGACATAATGCTTTCCCTAGCCCTAACCTTAACCATCACAACTAAATACCTAAGCTTAACCCTTACCCTCACCCTAACCTAATTGTAACCTGTACCCTAAAACCAAGTCTTAACCCTGAAAAAGCAGTCTCTACCCATGGGGACCTCAATTTGTGTCCCCACAGTGACACAGGTCCCCATGGGTTAGTGTGCATTCAGATTAAAGTCCCCACCGGGATATAAGAACATTAAACACACACACACACACACACACACACACACAATACCAGTGACCGTGAAAGGATGCTGTGCTACAGCAAAGGGACATCTGTGTGTTTCATTTGAAAGGCAGAAAAGGTCAGTTACAGAGGAATAATATTTCAGGGAGGCAGGGGGTCAGAAATAAAGCAACAGATGGAAAGGGGCGATGGGGGGCAGACAGGGTGTGTTTATAATTTACAATAAGTAATGATATGGGTGACAGCCAGACTGGATAATCATACTAGCTAAAGCAGCAGCAGCAGCAACAACAACAACAACAACAACAACACTGGGATTTATTCAGCACAGAGCCACTAAAACATGTAGGCACTTCTGTCTTTGCTTTAACATTTCTTCCATAAGAGTGGTTTTATTTTACTGCGGGTAAATCTGATTTAACAAGCTTGAATAATATGGAAATTAAGCTCAAATTCAAACAAAGGAACCACAAACAGCAAAGCTTGAAAAGACTTACCTTAGCCAATAGCCACAACAATTCACAGATGAGCCTGAATTTTAAGCCTGGGATTACAGAGGAGACACTTTATTAGTCGGGTAAATAAATGTTACCGTAAAGGCAAAGTATTTCTAACCTGTTTTAGAGGCTAGGCTCACCTGTTAAAGATGCTGCTGCTTTAAAATCCTCCTCAGCCACGTCACACAAACTCACGACCAGAAATAACCCAAAAACGGACTTAATTTCTCCTCAGAGCCGCACCGTTGCTCCCCGGACATCCATGTTGAGCCTTTCTGAGACTGCCCCGTTAAACTCTGCGTCTCCCCCCAGAAACTCGCCTCTAAACTTTGTCGCTCATGTTAAACTTCTATATTATCCTTTTAGTGCTCCTGGCTGTACATTAACATCGTCCTTAGTCAGTGTTTTTGAAGTTAGAGCTGTAAACGCCGTCATTACTCTCCGCTTCTCTTTTTCCACTCCGTTGACTTCACACCAATCCCTGTAGGATTAACTGCCGATACCACGAGCTCCGCCCACTCCGCGAGGACGAGCCTGTGCAGCCAATCACACACAGACTACCATTAATAATCCGGAAAAGGGCGGGGTTTGTTCATTGAACACTGAGCATGCGCGGGTCTATTCTCGGTCAAGCAGCAGTGGAAATGTGGGTGCTGGACTGAAGAAAGGGAACACTTCTTCCACACACTCAGTGATGAATTATTTGTTTCTTCCTGTCCTAACTGTTTAGTCAAATTGTGTGGGCAACAAATTCTCACCGTAATAATATTTGGTACTTTTGTTATGTTATATTGTCCTTGTTCACTGAAAGAGGGTACTGAAAATAACTTCAATTTAAAAGATTTTCATATTGTTCCAAGGACATTCAAGGCCTCTCCATAGACCTTTTTCATCATGGACAATAGCTACTATTGAGGTCAATTTGAGGCTTTGATGACTATTATTGCACTTCCTTAAAGTTGGGGCACACACAAGAAACACATTAAAAACAACAGACTTGTTTGACCCTGCCTGCCTAGTCAATGCGAATGTCTTTCAAACTCCAGATGACATCATTAGGGTTATTTTTTCAGACTCCAGAGCCATAGAGGCATTATACAACTGTTTTCATGGGCTAAATAGCACTCCTCATTACAAGTAAACTGACATTTGTGTGCAAAATCAGTGGAGTGTTTCTTTAAGAGAAGTTTACATTCAGCAATTATTTTTCAATCGACTCTCAGATGGTCCGGGACAGGTGTGCTTACTGCTCACTCCCCAGAGTCAGAACTAAACACAGAGAAGCAGCATTCAGTTTATATGCACCACCAAACTTGAGATCTGCTCCAACTCAGTTCTTTAAAATCAGGTCTTAAAACCTTTCTGTTTGTCACTGCATTTTATTAAGTCAAACTTCGGACTCTTCTTTCATATGCACTGCACTGTAGGTGCACTGTAAATTTTATTGTTTAATTTGTTTTACTCTTGTTTAGCTTATTTTAGCCTCTATTTTATTTTGTTTGACTCTTTTTAAAATCATATTTATGTCTTTTTATATTGTCTTCTTGTATTGCCTTGTGTTAATAGCTTTTATAAATGCCTTTTATGTCTTATGTAAAGCACTGTGAAAACAAATACACTTGTCCTCAACTGCCCATTGTATAAAATGTGTAAACTGAAATTTCAAGGGGTTAAGGGGTAGATGCCATTGTAAAATGTATATGTGGTGGAAATATTTAAAAAATCAAACATATTCAGTATCAAATAATAAATATGAATGGTCATATCGATTGAAACATACTATTAGAAGTCTGTATAAGCTGTGTATATCTTTATTGATTCAGAAAATATACACAAATATCATAGTAATAAAGTTGAAGCATGGTAAAGCAATGTACAAGACTTTAGACAGCTCATTCCCATCAGTGACATCCGTCCATCCTGACAGTCAAAACACTGCTTTAAGTATTTAACAAGAACCTTTCTGTCATTGCCTGCCACTGTAGAAACCAAAACACACACTTACGGCAGACTCTAAAGGTTACTGGTAAACATTTCTGTTTCACTTGCCCAAGGGCTGTCAGGGAGTAAACAGTCCTCTTCTCTCCAGCCCCATCTTTAAATAATCTGTAACATTCTGGCAAAAGGTATCTACACATTTTACATGTATTACAAAACGAAAAAAAGCAAAACAAAAATACAAATGTAACACCAGACTTGTTCACCACCAGGATCTTATAACTTTCTCAAGTCTTTTCACACCTGAAGTTACAAGCTGGACTAAGGCTATATCATATCATACAATCCTCATGGCTCTCCCTTTTATTCTGTCCTCAACTCAAAGCAGTCCTCCTTCTCTTTCTTCTTCTCTTTGCACATTCAATGAGCATGTTTTCCTTGTCAGAGGTAAGACAGGAACAAGTGTGCTGAAGAAGAGGACGTTTTAATTAGGGACTAATCCTCCGTTATAAGTCATGGGTAAAACAGTTACTTTTGCATCCCTCCTTTCCTCCGACTCTCTAAAGCAAAGCTAAAGGCAAAAAAAACATTTAAGACAATAACACACAGACAGATACTGACATTTATTGACAAAAAGCAGCCTCGCTCGCATCCACAAATTCACTCTCTCTCATTAATTCCCTTCCTCTGATCCTCTCCTTGCTCCATTTTCAAGCATTCTCCTGTCTCATCTATTGCAGCCCTGAATACACTTTTGTTTTGTGTTCGTCTCGATAGCTGTTTACACATTTATTTATAATCAAGAACACCATAAGCAGCGGATGTAGCTCTCAAAAGTTAGCGGTTGATGGTTAATTTTTTTAATTTAATCGCATGTGTAAACCACAGAATAACTGAAACTTTGTCCATTTTGTGCACTTTGATGTTTTTTGCAAGTTGAACCTCTGAGTCGATGGGCAGGTGAATATGAGTGAAGAAGGGGCGGCACCTGTGTGTTGTTTCACCCACCTCCCCCTCTGGCCGCACCCCGAAAAGCAGTACCAACCAGTTCCAGCCAAGAGTTTGTTTGTCTCACTGGTTTCTATCATCTCAGCATTCCTTCGGCTCTTCCTGGTCACCAGTGTTCACACAGCATACTGACAGACACACGGATGGCCTCGGCCCCGCTTTTAAGGGCCCGCAATGCCTCCTCCTGCTCCTCTTGTCCACCTCCACTCATTCATGTATTCATTCATCCATTTGAAAAGTAAGGGGTACTTGATACCCTGCAGCTGCTGAACCACAAGACACAAGACAAGGAAGATAATGTCACTTTTTGGGTTAATGTATGGATAAATATACAACAAATCCCACGAAAAGATGAAAACCAACAATGCATTAGTCTGTCTCTCAATACTTTCTAACTTCCTTAACCTGTCTGTGGCCCATTGGTTCCTACTGAAGACATTCATCTTTAAAATAAGGTCACAAATATATTCTTTCATCTTTAAATAAGGCTAAAACAGCTGGTAGTGTTTAGCAAACATTACTCAAACAGGAGTAAATAGTGCATTTGTTGGGGACTACTTTCATCAGCACATTTGATGCGCTAGTGAGTATTTACAGCAGCAGGATGGTGTTTGTGGGATTGACTCAAAATAAACTACTGTGTGTGTGTGTTCATGGTAATGAAGGAACATGTCACCCAGTGCAATAGTGTGGCTCATTGATGTTTTTAATAGTTTCTGGACAACAATGGAGCTCTATGGCACAGAGTAATAAGATATATTAGGCTTTGGATACACAGACAATACTTGTTAGTGGGATCATTGTTGGTTTTGGTGGGGTCATCAAGAACAAAAGACATGGATAGCAGTTCAAGCATACTGTGTGTGTGTGTGTGTGTGTGGGGATGTCCATACCTGCCACTGACCTGTAGGCCAGCCAGGAGGAGCTCACTTTGCCAGATGTTCAAATGGCACACTGACCTGAGTGTGGAGGGAAAGACGAGAAGCTTGAAGCAGATCAAAGCAAGAAGACAGAAATCTGAAGAATACGCGGTATTTAAAATTTGAGCTCTTCCATGACCAAACCCTGTAAGCTTTCTTAGTTCTTGATTTACCTCCTGAGTTTAGTTCTTTGGGCTGTTTGGTCACGAATGTGGCTATTTGTGATCTGTTAGCAGTTTCACAGGGGGTTTTCTTCTCACGAAGGTTGTTGCTAGCAAACAATTCAGATGACAGGTTGACCCACAAAGAAACAGAAGCAAACACTAAAGATCTGGACCAGGAAGAGCAGTTAAAATCAGAAAACCACCACAAAGTCAGGAAATCAGGGGACAGCTACTGAATAGAACTGAACTATCTACAACTGTCAAGATCATAGGAGGATAATATGCTAATGTCCTTGTTTTGTCTACATCATAGTTAATTTATGCTAATTCAGACTGTACAGAGTATGTAAGATTCTTTGAATAGTGATGTAAAGACACAGCACAATCAGACTGGATATTTAGAATGGCTGCTGTCATTACTGCAGGATTCAGACGTGATCTCTAATAAATGAAGAAGCACTGGAGAGTCCACTTTCAAATTATAAAGAGGCTTTGGGACACAAGGATCCTGCCTTGGTGGATTAGTCTATTCTGTGTTTATATCATGTCAGACTTAAACTGCACAGTAACAAAAACTCTTGGTGGTGGTAATTATGAGTAGATTATGTTACATGTTGCATAACAGAGAATCCAGCTGTCCAAGGTAATGAAAATTCTTCTGATCCATTTTATTCACAAAAAGCAATAAATGCTACATAAGAAAAGAGAGCAATATTTGCTGCAGTTTTTATTTATGGTTGCGTTTTGTACATTTCTAAAGTAACACGACTAGGAGTCTACAGCCATGCTAGCCACTCTGTGAGGTTGTACTTAGGCACAGCAGTGCCTTGAGCTAAATGCTAATGTCAGCTTACTAACATGCTCACAATGACAATGCTAACATAATGATGCTAAACAGTTATAATGTTTACCACGTTGAGTGTCTATGGACAGAGGGTGTCGTATGCTGTACAGATTGTAAAGCCCCCCTGAGGCAAATTGTGATTTGTGATATTGGGGTATTTAATTGACGTGACTTGACTTGACCATCTTAGTTTAGCATAGTACCATTTGGTAATTAGGAATAAACACAAAGTACAGCTGAGGCTGATGGGAATGTTATTAGTTGTGCAGGTATTTGGTGATAAACCAAAGTGTTGGTCAAATTGAAAAAAAAAAAAAACTAAAATGTGAACTTCATGGTGGCAGTACAGGAAAAGTGAGGTGATCACCAAAGTCAGCACTTGCAATTTGCACTTGTGATGAAAGGGACTGTTTGTTAGTACCGTGTTCTATGAACTGCCACCTTAATCACACCTTAACACTCTCAGCTGAAGCAACTGATGCGCATAAAACATGCAGCAACTCTCTTCACAACAAAGTCTCACTGAATCTGTAAAGCCCCAATCTTCCTACCTGCGACGCAGTGATGCGTGATTGGTCGAGGCGTGCAGTGAGGTCAGAGGAGGAGACGTTGGCCGGGGCCCCGCGGTGAAGCCTCATGGCCACCTTCCTCTCTCGCTCGGCTCGCTCTGCTCTCCCCGCCTGAGGAGAGCGGTTACCTGCACACGCACGAAGACACACGCTTGAAATGAAAGCCTTCACTCTGTCACAGTTGTATCTCACAGTTACTTCCAAACATCTAAAACCACAACCAGCATCCTGACCTGACTGCTGGACCCCACGTGTGGCCGGGTTCAAGGGAGCAACATCTGCCTCGTTCCTGACTCTGTTGGCTGCTGAAGGGTTCGGGCCAGGCGGCAAAGCTCGACCTCCAGCTCCTCTTTGGCCTCCTCCTGCTCGCTCCTCCCCCTCTTTTCCCTCCCTCCTCTCCCTCTCTCCATCCTCTGTGGTCCTGCTGGCCCCCTGAAACGCAGAGGAACAGTGCAGATGTGAATGTATGCTGGAGAGGAGAAAAAGGACACATAATGGAAATGGTTTTTGGACCTGCAAGCTGGAGCTAGTTTGCAAAAAGCATGTCGCTCACAGCGGTATGAATTCTGGACGAGCCACTCACAAACTTGAGCATGTTCCAGTCAAAAACGTAGTCGTAGGAGAAGCCCTGTCTGTGGAAAAGGTTCCTGAAGAGCTGCCTCAGATATGAGTAGTCTGGCTTGTCATCGAAGCGCAGGGAGCGACACAAATTCAGGTAAGTGGAGAACTCAGCTGGGAAACACGAGAGAGAAAGAGAAGTGGCTTTTAAGCAAAGACAGGTGAGGTGTTGAACCTTTTTAGAAAAAATGTGACAGAACTATTGCAAAAGCCCTCTTTTAATTGGCCTTTCAACTGGTATCAATTTCTGTTTCTCTTTACTTACAGGGGTATCCCTTGCAGAGCACCTCGATGGGGGTGGACATTTTCTTCTCACTGATGCGTTCATACTTCTGCCTCTTGGTGGCAGCCTTGAGCCCCTGCCAGGGCAGAGAGCCCAGGTTGAAGTACATGAGAACGTAGCCCAGAGACTCCAGGTCGTCTCGCCTCGACTGCTCTGTGGTGGAAAAGACAGAACGGAGAGAGAGAGTAGAGAGGAGAGTGTGAAATGGCAAAAAAGTTTGAGGGGGGAGAAGAAGAAAAGGGAGAGGATGAGACAAAGAAAGTGGTAGAAAGTAAAAGGAGGAGGACAGAAAAGGAAATGAAAGGAAAGGAAAGGAGGCTGCAGTTCTGAGAATCCAGTCCTGATCAATAAACGCTCATATTGCAACATATTATACTGACATTCTGCTGTGAACACACACACAAACCACACTGGGGTTAGCAGAACACACACATTCACACCTACACGGATATCTAGGCCACCCTCTGCGTGTATGCTGTCTTACCGATGCCCAGATGGGTGTTGATGGAGGCGTAGCGGGCGGTGCCGGTGAGGTTCTTATTCTCGCGGTAGGGGATGTGCTGGTGCGTTCGGGCGTCACGGTATTTCTTGGCCAGGCCAAAGTCGATGATGTAGACCAGGTTGCCCTTCTTGCCGAGCCCCATCAGGAAGTTGTCAGGCTTCACGTCTCTGTGGATGAAGTTCTTGGAGTGGATGTATTCAATCCTACTGATCTGGAACAGAGAGATGGGGAACAGGATTTAGTTGGGATTAAAGGAGAGTATTAGTGGTCTTGCATGTTGTAGCCCATTAACAAAAAAATGCCATTCATAAGAGTATACTATGTGCTTTTAGGTTTACCACCGGGTCGTTTCATATCGGTATGCAAAGACAGTCAATATGCAGAGACTTGAGACACGAAATTGGTCATGATGAACATTTCTTTGCCTTAAAGGGGTACTCCAGCAATTTAGCATTGTACTTTCATATAGTTGGAGGACTCACAACAAAAACAAAATGGTCATAATCAAAGCAGTAGAGGGCAAGATACAGTATCTTGACTTTTAGTCCTGATTACGGGTTAAGTTTCAAAAACACAATCCTACTATTCCCATAATGCAACTCAATAGGGTCTTTCGTTAGACCCTCCCTGGCTGATAAACGCCCACGTCTTACACCTCAAGTTCATAACGCAGGCTTTCGTTAAAAATTGTCTCAAGCAAAATTCAAGATACCCTGATGAAAAATTGACTGATCGTATGTTTGAAAATTTGACTCTATCTATCTTCAGGTTTTCAGATTAGTGAGTCATTTGGTCTGAGCGTCTGGCAAACAGTTACTCCTTTTCAGATAATCAATTAACTTTACTGGTGCTGTGAGTCTTTATATTCCCATAGTTAGAGTGTTTAGTGTAAAACTGAACGTGAGTTTTAAAGGCCACAAGTCTCATTGCCCAGTGAAATAATAGTTGAGTCACTGATATTGATCAATAATTCTGTCAGATTGTCTGCAGATATATAGAGGTCATTTTATGTTATGGGACAGTTCAAATCTTAGTTATTGCCCCTTTAGAGGAGAAGAGAGGAGAGGAGAGATGTAACAATGACAGCAGAGTGGCTAAGAGAAAATGGGACAAAAGAACAAATGTGCCAGTTGTAGACTAAAGAATGACATATGAGGGATTAAAGAGGCTCATAAAAGACACCACAGGCTGACCCCTGCGACAAGGATTAGGCCGTCTTGCGGAGCTTCCGTGTCCTAGATTGGAATTGACTTTTATTGAGGAGCTGAATGGTGGAAGATAGTGAGGGGATAAGCTTTGTCTCGAGCCAAGAAACAAGCTTCAGAGGTTTAGATGAGAATTATTCTCCGATTTCAAATGATCCATTTAGTTCCAGTCTAAAAATAGCCACATCCATTTATTGAAATCTGTGTAACTTCCCAGCCTGAGGTCGACTTCAATGCATTATGTGCAAGCAAAGGTGCAAGTTTAGACAACTGTAATTGCATAATTTAATGTGTACCTTTCCATTATCTATAACTATCACTTTTTATCTATTGTTTCTCAGCCTTGGGTGCCTTAATGACCCTCTTTATAAAGACGCAATCAACCGTGATGGTGCCTCCAAAAGTGTTCTTCAATTAGCTCATTAGTTACTGTGTAGGGACTGTGTGGTAATTATTGGCTCTGGATCTCAGAACAAAGCCCTGATGAACTATTATGTTTTACAGTGTTGACTGGAGTCAGTCAGTCTGTCTCACCATCTGGTCGGCCAGCAGCAGGACTGTTTTCAGACTGAACTTGCGGGAGCAGAAGTTGAACAGGTCCTCCAGACTGGGGCCTAGCAGCTCCATTACCATAACGTTGTAGTCGCCTTCCGCTCCGCACCACTTAATAGATGGGATTCCCACTGTTGGGAAGGGGGGGGAACGGAGGGTTAGGAAACAGAATGGTGCATAATAGCACAGGGTTGAGAAACTAGGGTATATACAGGTTATAATCCACCAATTTTCACTGACGTGCAATTTGCACTGCAGTTTGCATTTGTACTACTACCGCAACTCAACCATTTATCCATTTCCTAACTATTTTTCCACGCACTCTTAGTCACAACTACTGTTCAGGTGTTATAGTTGACTCAATATGTGGACATATTTTTTTAATCAAATCTAAATTTCTATTTTATCAAATGAGCTACTCTACAATCTTTCCACATACCACCTGCAGAAATACCCCTGGTTGGGAATCACTGCTCTAGACCACCCAGTATTTGGCTTTAGTATGTTGCACATTATAACAATGCATCTGCACCTTGTCCTCAATTATATATTATTATTTTAATTATCACTATGGAAGTATTTTTATATATATTTCATAGTAGCGTATTACTACAGTACATTATTACTGTATAGTGTGGATGTTACATATACTGCACATATATTATATAAACCCTATATACTTTCATATGTAGTTATGTATATTGTATTAATTATTCATAATTATACCTATATGCCTATACTTATATTATAAATAGTACACACATCATGTCTGCCATAATTTTCTGGATTTCTTTTGCACAAATATTTGTACAATTTTCTTATATAATTAATGTACACTGTATTATAGTTGTATTGTAATGTATATATTGTATATAGGTTATTAATGTGATCTCTTTTCTCTATTTATTTATATAATTCAAATAGTTCTTTATCTGCTTTTCTTACCTCTCAGCCCGTCTCTGTGCTGCTGTGAATTTCCCCTCCGGGATCAATAAAGCCTGATCTTACCTTATCTTATCTTTATCTCTCTATCTTATATCTTATCTTATAGTGCCCCTTAAACCCTTCACTGCCTCTCAGTGCCCCCTAATAAAGCCTTCAAAACCCCACAAAACACTTCTCCGTGCGTCGTACCTCCGCCCTGCAACATCTTGTAGAATTTGCTCTCAATGTGGAGCTGTGGATGTTTGGTCTTCACACATTCCAGTTTGATGGCTACTTCCTCTCCTGTAGCGATGTTAGAACCTGATGGGAGAAACGCCAGAGATGTAGTTACAACATATCAGTTATTTCCAACACATAAAGTATTTAACACAGTTCACAAAAACTGGAATATGTGTAATATCTGCTTTTTGCAATTTAAGAAGATAAGTAACAATGTCAGGTTAACACAACACAAAGTGAAAACAGTCCAAATTCTCACCGAGGTAAATATCTCCAAAGGATCCGCTCCCTATCTTCCTCCCAAGGCGGTATTTGTTCCCCACCCTCAACTCCATGGCTTCTGAGCTTTTCAACTCACTGAAGGGGTAAACACACACAAAGCTGTCATCAATCACTGGTGATCAATAAAGTAAAAGGACAGTGGTGCAAAGCTGCAGACTTTAAACTCAACGCTATGAACCCTGGGGCAGCTGTATCATGAAAGAAATTGAAACTGGAAGCTTACAACAAATCGACAGGAGAGATGAGAAACAATGAAAGTGTAAATTGCTGAGCCACAACAGTGACATAGTGCAGCCTGAGTTGAATCACTGGAACGAGGAAGGAATATGTTGCTCACTTCCAGCTATAAAGTGACTTTATGTGACTAAACCCACTGTGGAAGCAACGTATTTTTCAATACACAGGATCTAATGCAACGACCCTGCTCCTATCAGCCATGTTTTGTTGAGTTCGAGTTATTACACCTATTATACAGGACGCGATAATAAACTCTGGTATCTCAGAGGACAACAATGTAGGCCAATAAAATTTTTATAAAGTGTATGGGGGAAAAGGTGAGCGCAAAGAAGAACAGAGCGTGTAGTTGTATAACATGATTTATGCAGAGCTGCAGGGGGGGCTGGATCAGCATCTCACACACTCTTCCCAAAGCACTTCAAGGGAGTCTGGTCCTGTGTACAAGAGATTTGCATAAACTCCCAATTTCTGACTGGAGTCCCCTGACAAAATACGAATGAGTCATGTTTTCCTCACCCAAGCCCTATCTGTCTGAACAGCCATGAAATAGGGACTTAAAAGTGGGAAACAACTGAGGGCTTTTTTCGACAGAGGTTAGGCTTTACAAGCCAGTTTGACATTGCACTAAACGCTGACTAAGTTCATTTTTCTAATCTTAGCTGCATTGTAGACCTACCTACACCCCATCCACATACACTGTGCGGGGGAAAATAAGGCAGAGCAAGCCACTGCTGCACAGTACCAAACCCTTTACCTCAAGTCTGCCCAGCTCATCTCTTCTCTCAGCCTCCTAAGAGCTGCTATAATGTCAGTGTTACAAAACAGAGACCCACTATTGCTGCAAAGGACTGCAAAAACAGGAAAGACATAATATTTTAAGAGAGAGTACTTCATGCAGTTGACCCAGATACCACAAGAGAGGAAATGGGGAAGGTGCTGAATGCAAAAACACACTGTTCATCCCTCACTAACCATCAACTGTGGTAATAATTCCCATAGCCGCACCCTTTATATACAGGTAGGACTCTATTTGTCCAACCCAAACCACCTCACACACACCATGACACACACACACACACAAGCCTCCAGACACCTTGACTAGCCAACATACACCACCCACCCCATCTCCTCCTCACCGGGTTGTGTCAGGCTCCGTGGTTGCCCGCTGGTTCTGTCTCACTCAGGACCCTGGACAGGGACGCAGCGACGCGGCTTCGGACGGCTCATAACCCCGGAGATCTGTGACCTGAACCCCCCCCCACACACTTCCGAGAAAAAGACCCAAAAAATACAGCTGATCCGAGCCAAACAGAGCCCGTCGACTCTGGAAGCTTCTCACTGTCACGATTTTTTGGGGGGAGGAAAAACGCCGAAACCAGACAGAGGTCCTTCTCTCTCTCTTCTCCGGCTGCTCCCCCCCCCCCAGGCCTCTCTCAGTTTACACCATTGACAGTATCAATGATGTCATCCACAGACTTGAAGAGATGCCCGGATTGTCTTAAAGCCGCCGAGCTGCCGCTGCTGGTTTTTGCAGGCATGAATGAAGCGCACCAGAAATCACCCAAACCCCTCACTGAAAGCTGCTACATCATGTGTTTACACCAATACACCATTCTCAAATGAATTCTTTAAGTAATAATGTAGAAAATGAGATAATTATAGTATGGACAGGTCAGTGCTCTGTGTGTGTTACACTAATTGTTCTCATATAGGCTAGGATGCAGAATGTGCATGGACTGACCTGTGTCATGAGTCAACCCCCTCTAGTGGTAGTTCCTACAAAAACGTCTTTCTTTATACCTTTGTACAATGTTAACGTTTGATCATAGGCATGTTTGAAGTGGAGTTACAGACTGTGTATTATTCACTATACAGCAATGACCAACGAACTGTAACCCCATAACAAAAACTACTGATAAGTTATGTTTTGTTGCTTAATACTAGAAGTCTCAAAATAAATGGTTCAGTAAAATATAATTTAAGCATAATCAGTCACAGCCAGGGGTATAAGTTAAAACTGAATAGGGAATGTGTGGAAGCTGAGTTTCTGTAGTAATTTATCACCAGAGGGCGACTTTATCACAGACTTACGGTAACAATGGAGCCTCAAAGTGGAGCCTTCATTAGCTAAACTTGCACAAAAGTAGGCTAATTAATTTCACGTCTGTTGGACTAAAAACTCGTTGCTATAACTAACTATTAATAAAAAGTAGCGCTCAAAGACATTTTTGCCAGCATACATTAGTTTGTCAACGTGTTATGTTGGGTATAGCTTCGCACAGAGCATCACTATACGAGGTGTAGCGCATTTCAATAACAATAAAACGTAACCTGCTGTGCAACAGAAAAACAGTTTTCCTAGCTTAACAGCTAGCTTAATTTGTCATGAAAATATTCACCAGGAAATACTGTTTTCGCTGTATCTTTTAACAGGTTTTCATCCGGAATTTCAGTCCCGTGTTGTCTTCGGCAAGTAATCCACCAGTTTATAGTAGTAAATTGGTTCTCTTCATGCTTCATGGGAAAGAAACTTTACAGAAAAATTGTGAGAAAACGTAAACAAGATCCTGCGCATGCGCCAGAGTGATTTCAAATAATAAACATAAAACCATTATAAAAAAACATTTAAAACATTAAAAAACAAAAACTAATTACAATGTATATTTATAGTTAGCTTTCACTTGGATTTTTGTGTTATTTACTTTTTATATACACAACTATTAAAATTCAAAATAATGACCCAGATAAATTCCCAAAGAAAACCGAAAATAAGCCTATCAGCAGAAAGGTGTGTTCCACCAGCCTGGCTGTGATTGGCTGGTTAAGGTTATCACAACTGCCAAAAACTCTTTTCTAAACCCAGGTCAGCCTGTGTGTGTGAACCTAAATTACTCTTTCCTAAAGCTGTAAATCAGAGGGACACTTTGAACTTGAGGTTATTTTCTGCATTATAATTACTTCATTACTCATTTAAAAATACAGTAAGTTAAAACCGAGTAAATGCGGCATTCACCTTAACATGAACTTCTCTTGAACCGCTAACAAGTATAGGGTACATTTTAAATCTCTTTCGGGTGCAAGAAGTACACTATAGTCAACCAAGTCACTGCTTCATTCACTGTGTATGGAACGATGCTGCATTGGCAGACAGTCCTATTGACTTCACGGTCCCATGGCACATCAATAACATGTGAATTCATAAGATGGCTGACATTTAACCTGAAACAGCAAAGGAAAATGTGCTATGAATACCTGGCATCCTATAGGTCAACTGTTTAACGACTCTGTAGCACAAAAACAACAAACCACTACAGACTTCAATTCAACCTTTATTATCTTGTTCTTTTCTGCTTTAAATTAATTTCCTCTCCTTTTTGTAACATCTGAAGTAAATGAAAACATCCTGAACAGGAGTGATAATAAAGACTGACTTAATTTAAATTGATACATAACAAAAAAGAAAAAAAAAACAGAAAAATATAACAGGTAATGTCTTTAACGTGTCTGTAAAACACTGTTCCAGCTCAGCTTGGTATGGTAGGATTTGGCATCTTAATAGAAATGCCTTCAGTTGGTTGCTTTGTCTTAAAAACAAAATATTCTCTTATTGCATTTGGCAGAAAAAAAAAATACAAACAGGAACAAAATGCTGCTAAAAAACACAACTTACGAGACATATGCAATAGTGCCAATGTTTTTGAACTTTTTAGCTATCACAATATCCAGTCAGTCAAGCACGCAAACACATATACACATCCACACACACCCTTTCTCTCAAATGCAAGCTGTCAGATTAACATCTATTCACTTCCCTGACTGAAGCAGATAAGTGTTCAAAAGCAAGCGCGCGCACGCACACACACACACACACACACACACCTCATGAATCTCTCATGGACAAGAAAGAAAGAAACATTCAACATTGTAGCAATAACACAGACACTCCCGATATCATCATCATTATCTTCATGACATCCTCCTCCATTCGGTCATACTGTCATCACTCCTTTCATGCACACTCAGGCAGGCAGGAGGGCACCTTGAACAGCGAGTAAATAAGTGATCATAGTCATCATTAACATCATGACAATATAGAATAACCAACTTGATTTCTCGAGTAAGAAAAAAATACAATAGCGAGGTCAGTGTTTGAAGGGCAAAAAAAAGGACATCTCTGGATTTCCACAAAGTTTCACACATTTCTCTTTTCTTTTAAAACAGAAAAAAAAAATGATAAACAACCAACGTACATCAACAAGGAGTTACAATTTTGCTTGTCAAATATAAGAGCAGTGTGTAACTGATGAGAAGGTGTGATGCTGCTGACATGGCGGGCGGGCGGCCGGCCGCTGGGTGTTAGCCAAGGCCACTGCTGTTGTAACATTTAGTTGTCCTGTAAGGTCTGTGTAGTTGTTTTGTTGTAGCTCTGTTTCAAAAAATGGAGGGATTTGTGGAGGATGTGTCAACAACAAACCCAGAGGCATATAGTGCAAGTTTGGCTAATGTTGTTTTTGTTTAGATTTTTTATTTTTATTTTTTACCCTGGGTCCCATGTTGATGGCATATTTCCACCAAGGTAGAGGGTCGGTACCTACTAAAAACACTCTCCTTTTCCAGATCTCAAAGGTCGCTGATCGTCCATTTGACTCAGTAGTGTGGCGCTGTCCCAAATTTTCTACAAACTCCAGATCCTTCCCCACTCTCAAGCTTCCAAACATGAGAACTCAGAAGTACGCCAGCCAGGTCTACGAGGGCTCAGTCTGCAAGTCTGAATTTTGAGATTCGACCATTAAATAGTAATACAAAAGAAAAAAAAGTTGTGGCACACTAAAAACAGCAATAGCTAAACTTGTTGACATGTACGACTCTGGCTGAGCCTGTCTACAGTGCATGCCTGAGTGATCGGGTCTCTGAATGCAGATGGTGGAATTTGGAGTAAAAAGACAAAGAGCTATCCAGTTGAGTCCTAAGAGTTTAATGGATTTCACCTTTTTCCCCCGGTTCAAGTTTTACTGTTGTCTTCATTTAAAGTTAAGCGGTTATGTGTATGTATGAAAATAACGTGTGCATGTACTGCATGTAGCCTGTGTATAGTATGAATGTTGAGTGTCTGCGTGTTGGGCGACCAGTGTAGCTTTAATTCATGTCATCTCCATGTGTAAATAAATATAGAGTGTGACATATGTATTACTACTTGGGTGTAAAATGTGTGTGTGTCAGTCGGCCCCTCAAATGGAGTCAGCCCCTCCACCCAGCAGGTCCCCTGGCAGCAGTGAGGCAGGGCTGCCCATCTGGTGACGATCCTCAAGTGCAGGGGAACCCCAGAGGCTACTACTGGGATACCCTGCCCCACTCATCCCACCCATCCCCCCCCACAGACCCTGCCTTCCAGCCTCCATACCTCCAGCACCACCCACCCCGGTCCCATTGCTGCTCCACTGGGCGAAGATGCCCAGCCCGGGCCCCTGGGTGGCAGACTGGTCCGATGAACTGCCTGTGCTGTCGAGACTCTGCCACCCAGAGCTGGAATGCCCAGCTCCTCCATTTCCTGCTCCTCCAGCTGTGGAACCTCCTTCTACTCCTCCTCCCCCGCTGCTGCCTACTGCTCCACCTCTTTCACAGCTAACTCCGTTACCGTTAGCCCCCACTGCGGAGGTTGCCGTAGGCCCGGAGCCTGCAGAGCTGGATGTGGTTCCTCCGCTCCCTGCTCCTCCAGCCTGGGAATGTGCAATGTAGCGAGCCACGTCCTCCTCGCTCACAAACTCCGCCAAGATGGTGGTGTTACCCAGAACACACCTGGTATGAACAAAAAGTCTGTCAGTCACTTTTAAATGATGTATGGGTTTTATGGGAGTATTTCTTGGCTGGAACCAGTAACTTCCTGAAGTTTCTCCTGGTCCACACCAGGAAATAGACTGGCACATAACCCGTGTAAAATGGCAAATTGTCGTTTTTTTTAAAAAACATATAATATAGTTTTTGTATGGATTAAACAAATGAGTTATGTTTTAATTAGTGAGCTTTAGCGGTGCTGGTAGGCAGATTTTGTTGCCCGTGGACAGAGCCAGGCTAGCTGTTTCAACCCCGTTTCCAGTCTTTATGCTATGCTAAGCTAACGGCTACTGCTTTCAGTTACATATTTACCATACAGATATGAGTGTGATATTATAAAGCTGTTTTCAAAACAACAGACTGAGTCTTACATGTGGAGTGCACTCTGGGCTTTGGCTGCCTCCTGTTTGGAGCCGTAGCGAATCAGAGCAGTGCCCTGGGTCAGGCCCAGGTGAAAGGTCAGCAGAGGTCCGTGCTGCATGCAGATGGTCCTCAGAGTGGAGCCATCAATCTGCAGGATACAAGAGGGACGGAAGTGAACTTAAATGGAAGAGTGATGGGTTGAAGTATGAAATTCAGAGCATTGTTTCAATGTGGAATTACTTTTTTGTGCCTGTTTATAATTAGTGCATGCACAAAGTGAGATTGGACAAGCCAGCCTGGCAGTATTACAATAGTTACAGCTCTAGACCTTTACAAGTATCAAAAACAACCAAAACTAAAACATTTTACTTACTCCCCACAGTAGTTTCAGTAATTGTTTTTGTAAAATGTGAGTGTGTTTACCTGTGGTGTGAGGTTGCTGAGCACCAACCAGCAGCTTTCCCGAGAGCTGCCGTCACTCCAGGTCGAGCCTGCAGAGAGAGAGAGAGAGAGCAAACAAACAAAAAAAAAAAAAAATAATGAGTAAGAGTTTTCCACATTCCCTGTAAACACAATCCCACTATGTTTTTCCCCATGGCTTCTCAAATGTAATAAATGATGAATAACTTTCCCTGCTGCTTCTTCCAAATCAAATATAAATGGACTCCAAAGTTCAAAAGAGCACTGTGTTGTATCCCAGCAATCAGAGCCAGTTGTTTAATCTCCTGTGTACATTTAAAGCAGCTGAATATTTCAACAAGTACTGGGCCTGAATGAGGAAAAGGGACAACTTTGTAACCAAAACAACATTTAAAATGCGTTGGGGCATTACCAGTGGTGCTTGAGCTACCGCCCCAGCTCCGGCCAGCCAACCGAGGGGCTCCTCCAGACCAAGGGGAAGGTGATGGCTGCTTTTGACTGGCTAATCCTGGAGGTGGGCGGGACAGTTGGGTCTGGCTGCTGCCACGACTGGCTTTCCAGGACTTGTGTCCAATGGGTTCTGGGGGCCAGCTGGTCTTGTAGTCTGTGTACTTTGCTGTAGGGTGACAGAAAAGTGAATGAGTGTCTGGAGGGGCTGTATACTGGTAAATAATAAACAATACAAGCGTTGTAATCAAGAAGATCAAAACTTCAACGACTGCGACAAAGACAAGACGGAGACGTAAGATTATAAGATAAAGGTCAAGACTGCTCACAGTTTACAATTATTATAATGTCATTATGCCCATGCCCGAAGCCAAGCAACTGTGGTAAAAATTGTTGTGTCTCATGTGAGTGACTTCAGATTATGACACAGCTAAACTATTAAGTACAAGTCACATGTAAGTTGTGATTTCTATCATTTAGTTAGATACAAAAAATATTCTAAATACATCAAGACAAATTGTAATATGTGAGGGACAATCAGAAAAAGGGCTGCAACTAACTATTTATTATCAATCTGCAGATTATTTTCTCGATTAAATGTTTTGTCTATGACATGTCAGGTGATAGTAATAAAATATACATATTTTTAAAGTCATAAATTTCTCACAATCACAACTTCCGTAAGCCCAGTATGACGCTTCAAATTGCATGTTTTGTGTGAACAACAGTCCAAAACCCATAGATATTCAGTTTATCACATAAGATAAAGAAAAGCAGAAGTTAGAACTCGAGAATGTTTGACATTTGTTTGTCAAACAACAATTATTATTATCAATAATAATCAATTGCCGAGTAGCCGATTAATTCTCGACAGTTGAGTAATCAATTAATCGACTAATCGTTTCAGCTCTAAATTAGAAATCAAGACAAAGCAACGCACCAGCCCATAAATGAGATGGTGAGTGTTTGTTTGTGGTTACCTGAGTTGTGTGCGTTGTTGAGGGGACTGTCTGAGGCACTGTAGGGCCAGGCACCAGGTGAAGGCAGCAAGGTGTTGAGGGGAGGGGTGGAATCTGCAAACAAAGGCACCGACCAACTTTGTTAGTCATTCATTCATAAAAAAATGGCTAACAACTATTCCAACAAACAGAATCCATATACATTTATAGAGAAAAAGAAAGTTGTTTGTTTTTTAGCAGCTGACACCGATTGTACAATAGCAGAGGTTGCACCTTGCTAATGTTTGATCCTTTACTTCAGTTTAATCGATATGCAATGTGAACACAAATTAAATTATGAAAAAAATAAACAAAAAAAAAACCCAAAACAAGATATAAACGCAAAGAAGTTTAGAAAAACATCTTCCCTTATGCAACGTGGCAAGAAATGGTACAACACAATAACCCACAAAATGACAAGGTAAACTAACGATATTGTTGTACTAAAGGGGTGTCATCACACACCTTATGGTAGGGAAAATGAGGCAGTGGAGCTGTTAAATGCTTACCAGTATTATCTTGTAACAACTGGTGCTCAGTATCATTGAGGTTGGGGGACACCGCGTTTCCCATCATGCTCCCTGGGGTCATGTAGGGGTCAGATTCTGGGTCGACACGGTCGATTCCCTTCCAGGGCACACCAGGCTGGAACTCTAAAGAGGAAACACATGATGTGGTCTCAGGGCTCCATAGTGCGACCATTTCAGTCGCACATGTGACCAAAAATCTGTCAAGTGCAACTAAACATTTTCATTGGTTCACTGTTGTAAAATGATAAACAAATCTACCTTGTAAATTGTATATATTATTACAAAAAATGTAATGCTTAAAATGTATTATTGGGTGCACCTAAATTATGTACTGGTGCCACCAATGTAAAAAAGTTAGTCTGGAGCCCTGTGTCTGTTAATGCCAGTTTTTAAAAGGTCAGAGAGCAGGCAGATTGATATAAGACACTCCTCAACAGAACCTCAATCAACACTTCAACATCTCCTGGATACCAAAACACAGAAATGATTTATTTTGCTTTTATCTTATTTTAAGTCTTGTGGGATCCTCTAGCTCAGGTTATCACTTTAACTATTACTTGTCACTAACCAGGTGGCCAGCTGGCTGTGGTGGTAGGCTTGGTACCCATCTTGTTGCCAGGGGTGCGATGCCAGTTGTCACCCAGCCCGTCTCCAACCATCATGTCGTACTGAGAGTAGGGCGAGATCCCCGGCATCTTCATGGGGGTGACAGGACCTGCAAGGTTGTTGGAGGGGGAAGTTAATGTCTGTTAAATCACTGAACACCAGATGGGTTCACTAATCACCTATGTGACTTCACATCTAATCCCATTAACACGATCTGCCTCAACACCCTTTCATTTCTCTTATCAAACACAAATTTTGTATACATAAAAAATAAATAAATAAATAAAAAAAATCAACACAAAAAATCTTAACATCTCACCATTTTTGTGGAATGCGTTCTCAGGTGAGGAGGTGTCTGGAGAAGAGTGTCCCTCCATCATCCATTTGAAGCGGGACTGCTGACCCCCTAGGTCCTTCATGCCCCCAGGCCCTCCCACCACAGAGCCGCCCAGGTCCAGACCTGGGAGGTTCACCCCAGAACTAAACCCTGCACACCGGAAGAGACAGAGAACAGAGGGAAACATGAAGATGGTTATTATTTTTTAACATTTAGTTAAAGGAAACATGGGGAAACAAAATAAAATGGCAACCTACTCTAAATTCATCAACAGAAAATCAAAGTAAAAGATATTTCACAGTGCTTCTTCTTTTCCTTTCGGCTAAACGGGGCTTAACACGTGATCTCTGGGAAATGTAGTCCGTGCACACTACAATGGCATGAGTGAGCTTATGTTCCATATGTTTCATTCGAGGAACAATCGCTCACCGGAGTATGGTCCGAGAGTTTTCTGGTGCAGGTCAGCCACAGATCCTGCCAGGCCGGGATGGGGCAGGTTATCAGCCCCAGGCAGTTTGGGACCCCCTCCGCCAACACCACCATGGTGAGAGGGGGAGAGTTTGGAGCTGCCGCCTAAACTCCCGACTTGCTGCTGCTGCCTCTGCTGCTGGAGCACCGCCATGATCCTGGCCAGCTGAGGAGATATGACAAAAAAACAAAACAAAAAAAACAACAAAAAAACAGAGTCAGCAGGTGAGAGGAGGAAGTAAAGAAGTAACAAAGGAGTGAGTGATATATTGTGTTTGTGTGTACCTGTTGAGGGTCAGCCTGCTGCCGCACATTTGGTGAGAACTTCCTCTGGTTTTGCAGTAGCTGCTGTTGCTGTTGTTGCGGCTGCTGCTGCTGGAGGAGGAGCTGACAAGCCTAAATGAAACAGAAAAAGAAACAAAGGAGGAGTGAGGCAGCAACAGTGAAAAAAACTCAAAACGATTTTCAAGCTTTGCACTGACAAACCCATGTGTCAACTGAATGCTAAGTAGACCGAGTGTCATTTTATGGCTCCCCTGGGAGGTAATCATCATTATCTAAATATTTGGTCAGTGAGTCAGAGCTGTAGCAACAGTTTCTTTCATGAAAATACATTTGTATCACAAATAAAATGTGTGGTTTGAAATAAGCGTAATCCTACCATCGCAAGACATTTGATGGTGACAGGATTCCTACAGTTTCAATTTTCAAAATACATATTCTTCACCTTATTGCTTGATAAGATGTCAAGGATTTTGTGGGTGTTGAGTATAATTTTGGTGAGTCATTCTTCACCTCTCCTGACTATGTCACTTTATACATGAAAATGATTCAACAAGTATCAGATAATGCGAGATCCAGGGGGAGTAAAATCCCAATTTGTTGGCATTTACTGTATTTGTATATACACAATGTATAATCATATGTCTGAAAAGTATTTGAAAATTTCTGTGAAATTTCTAAACTGTTCAGGACTGTTAAATGATCACATCATATTTTTCCAGCGTCATCAGACCTGTGATGGAACCCTTTCAGAGGTGTATAGTGCTGCTTCTCACCAGCTGAAACTGGATGTGAGGTGGGTAGATGCTGCTGAGCATGGCAAGATGCTGGGGGGACAGCTGTGGAGGGAACACCCCCAGTCCTGCTACTCCTCCCACGCCACCGACACCCCCCACGCTCCCGCTGGGAGGGGGCATCTGCTTCAGCACGGAGCCTGGCACCTAGAGACAGACGCAACGGCAGACAGGCACACCTGTTACCACAGAAACACTTTGGTGCTGTAACCACTAGCAACCACATTGGCTTACTGCTTCTCCCCGATTAACATCGATTCTCTTTCATATTCTCATTAGCTGGTGTTAACAAGTGACTTGACCTAAGTGAGTGAATGAAATTAACTCAATTCCTGGAAAAGACATGCGTTTCACTTTTTATTTACGTTAGATGTAAGCGTGGAGACATGATCAATGTTGCCCTGAAGAGTGATTATGCACTCTAGAGACTGCACAGACTAATATGCACACAGCCAGCAGATCATATTGTGTAAGCTCATAGAAAGAAGAATCAGACAATTACACACTATGTCAAAGTTCACAGAAGAAAGCAAAGTCTGTGAAGTATGCAATCAACCCGATGCATGACCTTGATATACTTTGTCGATCCCACATTGGAGGCAATTTAGAAAATAAAAAATAAACAGTAAAGATGACTCACGCCAAAACCAAGACTATTTTACACCAACATTCAACCACATACTTCCTGTGTCTAAGTGTGAAATATGTAGACAGCTGAGAAGAATACTGATCACAGAAGAAAAGCAAAAGCATTAGTCACCTGAGGTGACAGGAACTGATGAGGCACTTGCGCTCGTATCCCTGGGGACTGGTTTATGGGTGGGACACTTGGCTGGTGTCTTGACTGAGCCATCCCCCCACCACTGCCAAAGATACTGTGACCACCCTGTGATCGAAGAGGGAAAATTAAACCTTAGAGGACCCATAACAGTAGAGACGTATACATAAAAATAAACATACAGATTAAGCAGAACATGACAGACTGGAGGAGGAAAATTTGGGGGTATAATTGTATGATTATCTTTCGAAAACTACAAGAACCTAATGTAAAGATGGTAGGACAGAAACAAGAGGAGCCGTTATCTTACTTGTCTAAAGGGGATAGTGTGGTTGAAGAGTGAATGGGGCTTGTAGACAGTGGGTGGTGAATACAGAGAGCAAGGAACCTCCTCCCCAAGGCACCAATCCTGATTGGTCAAAGGCAAGGTCTGTCACAGTGACAGCCAATAGAAGACCAATTTGAGTGGTGGTGAAGGAGGGGTAGGGGAAGGTTGAGACAGGGAGAAATGGGGCAGACCAGGAAGAAAAGGTAGAATCACAAGAGGAAATAAAGAATAGAGAGAAAGGACAAAATGTTATCTAGACATGAAAAAGACATAAGAGACAAAGACAGCTAAGGTGGCAGTGAGGCATTACCTTGTCATAGTAGGACCCAGCATCCACAGGTACTGCCTCTTTCGAACTAGGTGGACGATAAGCCATCCCCCCTCCTCCTCTTACTCCCTTTCTCATATCGCCATTGTAATCGTTGATCCCCATGCCTCTTTTCTCTGAATCCATCTTCTTCTCCTGGAGAGAACCTGGGGCCAGGTCAATGTTTGGGCCACTGGGATCATCATTCTGTCCAGCAGAAAAGGCCACCATCATCATCATGAGCATCATCATTAACATCATCATCATAATCATCTTGGAAATAACCAATCTGCTAAACGCCTGTACGTTTTGGCTAATAAGTGTGTGGGTACAAAACAAAGCATCTGGAAAAGAGAACATTTGATGTTTGCAATTTGACGTTGCTCTGCCACAATAACACTCAGGTGATGAGTAAAATGCAAAGACATTTTCTGCCTTACCAGCAGACCCATGTTAGAGAACTGTCTGTTGATTGGGCTCATCCACGAGTCTCCTCCGCCAGCCTTCAGAGGAACCTGAGAGACAAATACAAAGTGGGCAGAGGCAATGATTTCACAAGTTTTACAAGGGTTTTAACAGAGAACTCATAATTCAGTTTAATGCAATAACCTTGCGATACAAAACCAGTTCTTACTTTCCCAGAGTGGGACAAATTCATAGAACCAACTAAGTACCTTCAACTTTTACTTAGTTCAGCTTAGTGCATTTCAGAGATGTTGAGATCAAATAGTGGATAAGTAGCGCCATTCATTACATCCATTACTTAATTCGACTATACTACATAAAAAAACTGGACTATCTCTTTAAGAATTATTTCCCCACATGAGGGATGCAGGACCCAAATGTCATGACTTTGTTTTTTGAATAAATCTTAAATTTTTTGCACTTTTGCTTTATCAAAATTAATTTTCCCCACCAGTAACCCACCTTGTTGCTGGGCTTCTTCCCAGCGTGGCTCTGTCCCCAGCCCCCGTTGCTTCCCTGTCCCCAAGACGAGCCGCTTCCCTGGGAGCCAGTGCTGTTCCACATGCCGCCTCCCTCTTCCTCATCCTCCCAGCTTGAGTGACGTGAGGCAGCCACAGAGCCCTCTTTGTCCCCCCAGCCGTCTTGCATAGACTTTGAACCTGCAGGAGAAAAAAGTCATACTAAATGCCACTATCACACTGAAAAAGTAATCAACAGATCTGAAAATCCATTTCTAAGTTTTCTATTAGTGGACTGTTAAGCATGCCAATAGCAATGCATTAAATATCTTTAGGTTAACCTGGCACAACAAACACAATCCTCAAAATCAGATTGTATGGATATCCCACAGGTAACAACTGTGATTCAATTCAAACTAATTTTCAGCTGTTTTGACCACATATGCTTTAGTTTTTATTAGATTTTCTAACCAGATTTGATGGGGTTGGGAGAAGGGTTTGCCCAGCCCGTTGTCTTCCCTCCAGCATCGTCAGGGTCTCCCCAGCCAGTAGGGGCATCACTAGGCTTTCCCCAAGCTGCCGTGCCCTTGTCTACTGGAGGACTAGTTGGAGAAGTACCACCCCAACCTGACGGACCTGCAGACACACATGGACAACACAGGTTAAGATGGAGAAACCTGGTAGAGTAAGGACAATTTCCCTCAATACAAGTCCAACGTCTAGACTCTGCATATGCAGACTGAGCCATCAGTAAGTTTTGTTTATGTAGTTTGATGTCATCTGAACAGTTGTGCATGTATTCATGGGTTACCAATGGTGCAGGGGTTTAAAAGTGCGTAACAAAGGGCTATGGCAACTCTCTTCCTCAAACATACTTTTGTGATGAGTTATTGGCTTGATGTGGTCTGACACATTGATCCAAAATCAAAGCATCTTCTCTGCAGTCACAGTATTACCCAGAGAATATTCACTGGCAGAAAATGTGCTTTTACCTCAGCTGTGCTCAGTTGGAGCACCCACTGAAGCTGCAGTACTGTGGCTGACTACTGTTAATGTGGTTTTTGAGATGAAACTGCAGAGATAGCAAGCAGGTAGCTGGCTGAAAAACAACTACATCTCTCATGACTCAGATGGCACTTTGATACGCTGAACCTCCATGCTAACCTATAAACAGCAGATCAACTGTTCCCGTAAAGGCAGCAGTTGCAGTAGTGCATTTTTGAATCGTTAACTTTGCTGTGATTCTCATACAGTCGATAAGGAAGATTTGTCAAAATGCTTCAATATCTTTAGCTGTCAAACTGCCTGAGCTGATTCAGAGACAAACTCCAATCCACACGTGACCTTAAAGGTCACAAAAACCGCTGTTACACAGTGAGCCTTAAAAGGTAAGTCAGCATGTGTGAATGCATATTGTTTGACTAATGGGAGTGTTTTCTTATTTCGGAAAGCTGATTCTTTCACATTATGTGAGTAATCAATGCTTTCCAACCCCCCCCCCAATTTCAAGCAACGTATGACATAAGCCTCTTTTTTTTTCTTTTTTCAAGTTAACTTAAAAATCACATTCACAGTTTGTGGTGTCTTACCCATAGCTGAAGTTTTTCCAGGTCCATGGCCAGTGTTGAAGTCCCTGTTACCGCCAAGCCCTGCAGCCTGCCTGCTAGGCTGCTGCTGTATTGGAGGTCCCTGCTGTTGTTGCTGCTGCTGAGCCTGACCCTGGCCATGTAGCTGCTGGCCAGCAGGGGCACTGTTCTTATCCCACAGGTTGACCGGCTTGTAGTTGTAATGGGTTGGGTCTCCCCATGCTGATGTTCCATCGTCTATCTCGTTCTTCCTGCTTATAGACTGTGGCGAGGGTTCCTCCCAGCCGCTTGGTTCAGATCCACTTCCACCTCCTCCGGAACCAGCAGGGATGGGCCCCGAGGTCCAGCCTGAGCTTTGGTTCTGATTCTGAGCTTGAGAGATGGGTTTCCTCCCTCCGTCCACTTGCATAGCCCCTTGGTCCAATGCTTGCTGTCGCTGTGGATGCTGATTGCGGGGCTGTGATTGTTGCTGTTGCAGTTGTGCCTGTGGGCCTGTGATGGAGCCTGACTGGCTGTTTGGCATCTGGTGCATTTTGTTTCCTCCACTCCAACTTTGATGGGGTTTGGACCCCATGCCCCCAACAACACCCACCCCCCCTCCTCCACTCCCTCCTCCCCCTGTGCCCCCTGCTCCCCAGGTTCTCCGGGGAGCACCATCATCCCAACTCCCCCAACTCCCCACACCTGAATCCCCACCTGAGTTTCCTCCGTTCTTCCGCTCATCCTCCCATCCCCCTCCTCCGCTATTTGATTTGGACTGTTGCTCTCCCCAGTCCCTACCTGCCCCAACCTTCTGTCCTGATCCCCACCCACTTCCTCCTCTATTCCCTCCCATTTCTTTCCACCCCCCTGTCCCTTTCTCCTCCTGATTTCCTCCCCAGCCTCCACTCACTGGGTCACCCTGTTGCCCAAGATCACCCCATCCTCCACCATTTCCTCCTCTACTACCGTCTCTCCATTCCTCATTCCCCCAACCCTTGGCCTCCTGGCCATCCCCAGCCCCCATCCCTCCTCCACCCCAGCCTGTAGCCTTCCCCTGCTGGCTATGTCCTGGTATTACCCCTGACCCCATACCAGGTCCCGTTGTGGTCACTGGTCCAGATTGTGAGACGCCAAGATTCCTCATATTGGGGCCTGAAGGTGGTGGGGCTCTCCCAGACAGAGAGGCCCCACTACTGCTACTGTTGCTGCTGCTCTCCCAGCCCTCTCCAGAGGACCCAGCAGGTGGAACCAGGGAAGGATTGACCCCTGGACCCACAGAATCAGTGATTTGGGTCCTGGGTCCACCAGAATACTGAGAAGAACCACCAAGAGAAGATGGGTGTTTCGATATAACTGATGATGATCCACCTTTATTCTGTCCTCCATGTTCTTCAAAGTCCCAGGACGTGTTTTGTCGGATCTGTGTTTGGCCCCAGCCTGTGTTGGACAGGACCCGGGGGTCCAGATCAGACCGGCTGAGCAGGTTCTGTAAGGCATCTTCAGCATTAGGTGCTGGGCGGCGAGGACGACTGTGACTGCTGTTAGGCCCGCTCCCGCTTCTGGAATTTCCACCACTGGATGAAGATCCTCCCAGTGCTCCTTGTCCTTCTACTCCCCCACCCCATTCCCCTGTTTCACCCTCTCCCTTCTGATTGTCCCAAGCTCTGGTCATAGTGGTGGCTGTTGAGGAAGAAGAGGAGGTGGCAGGGGGGTTGCCAGCTGTGCTGCCCCCACTACTGCTGCTGTTACTGCTGCAGGCTCCACCCATTCCCTCGCCTCCTGGATTAGTTCCACCAATACCAGTGGAGCTCCCACCCCAATCACCACCAGAAACCCCTCTCTCCCCTCCTACTCCTGATGACCCCCACCCTCCCTGAGATACCCCGGAGGTTTGACTACTGTTTCCCCCAGTTCCAGCACCGCCCCAAGCATTAACCCCACTAGTGGAACTCGGATACCCCCAACCCGAGGTCCCATTATCCCCTTCAGCAGCTCCGAATCCCCCTGTGCCACCTCCTCCGCCCTCCCATCCATCAGTCCTTGAGGCACCCGTTTTGGAGTTAGCTGCAGGGTAAGAGGGCTGGCCTCTCCATGAGGAAGCAAGGCTGTGGTCTCCCACACTCATCTCGGTTCCTCCCACACCACGGTCCATTCCTCCCCCAATCCCTCCTTCCCCCCCTGCAATTTTTGGTCCCGCTGATTCGCTGTCCCACTTCCCCCCTCCAATCTCTCTGTCTCTGGATTGCATTTGGTGAAGTTGTCGCTGATGGGTGCTTGATTGATTCACAGATAAAGGTGGGTGACCCCCCAGCACCCCGACTGCCCCGCCTCCCAGCCCCAGGCCCAGGGAAGCAGAGTTGTTGGCAGACAAAGACCCTCCAGGGCCCTGGTGATGGAAGGAAGACGGACCTCCTTCCGCTGCAGCAGCAGGCCCATCCTGCTGCACCAGGGCAGGCCAGGCCGAAGGGTTGGCATTTGGATTGAAGTTGGCACCTGGAATCCCACTGCTGCTGTCAACGGGGCCACTGGCATCATGGCTCCCTGGCACAGCGGAGGCTTTGGAAAGTGAGGAGGGCTGTTGTAGCAGAGGCCCAGCTGCAGCTACTGCATTCCCTCCTCCAAGATGACCCTGGGAGGCAGCCATCCCCCACGCCACACCATTGGACGACTGCATACATTCATTGGGCAAAGAGAACGAGGAAGTGGGTGAGGATTGGTTGCCAGAGGCACTGATGCTGTTCACAGGCATTACGTTGTTGCTGCTGCCCCCTCCAGCCCCAGTGAAAGAAGCTCCTCCCCCATCACTGCCAGCTATGCTAGGCCACTCCTCCAGGTCATTGCCATCAACAATCACCTTCTCCCTGCCCTGAGAGGAGGCCTGGCTGCCTGAGCTCGCCCCCCACATGGAATTTGCATAATTAGAAGTAGTAGTAGAAGCAGCAACTGATGATGAGGTGAGGGCCAATGAGGAGGCAGCTGCACCAGAATCTGAAAAAGCAAATCCCACAAGAGAGAGAAATTATGGGTCAAAAGGAAGAAATGATCTAAACATGTTTACATAGAATGGGTCTATTCTAAATGACCTATAACATTGCTCACACTTACCTGAGACAGCAGCCATGTTTGCATTGGGGCCATCCCCTCCCCCTCCCAGCAGCATGGAGGACAGTGGCGGCTGACCCCTCTTCAGTAGCACTTTATGGTCCTGCTGGCAGCGAAATCGCGGCGGCACTTCTCTCGGCATGTAGCGCGGTTGCTGCTGAGGCGCCTGGGCTCCGCCTCCGCTACTTGTACTGCCGTTTCCAGCAGCACTGGGGCCGCCAGCGTTGGAGGAAGAAATGGTGGTGGAGGTGGGCTGTCCGTTGGCCACCGCCAGGCGCTTGGCATTGTTGCCGCCCTGTGACGGGGTGGCAGCACTGCCAGGGCCCAAGGTGGCTGGAGATGGGGAGGCAGAGGGGGTGGGTCCAGGGCTGGGGGAGGCAGAGCTGCTCTGAGTGGCAGGAGACTGGGCAGACGCCGGCTTGGTCAAGTCTGGCACTGCAGGAAAGGCAAGGTAGAGAGAGAAACGGATGGATGAAATTAAGCATAATTTAATCAAGTACATCTTAAGACAACAGTACACAATTAATTTTCTGTAAATATAAGCACTAACCATATTTTTGGTATGAAGTAGATAAGGAAAGGGAAGATTCTACAAAGAATTCCCTGATGCTGATGCTTTGGGTTCATGAATGTTGCTCTTAGCCTTTTTTTTTTTCAAAACTACAAAATGCAAATATTGCAAAAGACAGACAGAAGTATTTTTTTTTTTAGTAAGACAAGCCATGAAGTGTTATCTAGCACCAACATGGTTACTGTGCCAGAGGAATGGTGATGACAGAAATATAAAATCCAACAATAACCACAAACATATGTTTACAATCCATTTGGACATAGGAGACACCTGACATTTATACCTTAACATATACACATACATCACTGTGCTGCTTACCTTTGTTTTTTTGTTCTGTAACCTAAAATTAACAGGAAAAAAAACAAACCACATTAGTTACTAAATCATTCTTTAAAAAGCATCAAAGTGAGGACACCATGAAAAAACAACAACATTTCACTCAATTAAATGTCAAACCTCAGTACAACAACATGCACTGAGCAAAGATGAAAAAGAAAGTATAGGACAGGAGGGTTTATAAGAATGAAATTAAACTGTGATTGTGGTTAGATAAAGAAAACATTTCTTCTGAGTCTAAAAGTGCCAGGATAATAAATACATTACCCCCCATTCAAGATCCTGTAGTTGTTGAGACTTGCTATGTCTTAAATGGTATTCTCCTAACACTGACAGACATAATCCAAATATTAATATTCTTTTCATTAGTTCCATTTCATATTTTCAAAACAGTGCAACCTAAAACTGCTCCCGGTTAATGAAATATTTCAGAATTGTGCTCAATGCAAACTTTTGTTTTCTAAGATAAATTATGCATGTATACATGTTGGAAGGTGTGCCTCCAGTAGGAGCAAGTTAGTTGAGGCCCTGGATTAAGTATCTTTTCATGTCAAGTTAAGTTTCCAAATGTTAAAAATTCTCATTCACACATCCAGGTTTACCTATGTGCATGTTCTCTAGGGGTTGGACTAATATTTAAGTCCAAGAGAAGTTCTTTCACAAGAGTGATAGAATCACTTTCTTTTGATGTAAACGTAAACTACTCATATATAGAGTTAGAGATAGAGTAAGTTGGAAAATATGAATATAGTATAATCCTAACTCATCCCAAAAATTACACCACCCCAAATAAGCAAAAATAGCACCCCTAATCAGAAAATTTAAGGCCAACAATATACTCAAATTGATTTGTTCTCAAAGCTTATCAAACTGCTGTTGATCACGGCGCTGCAGCATGTTTGTTCAATGGTGTCCAATCCAGATGAAGGAGCTTGCAAAGCTGGGTTTCCACCGCAGGAACTTTCCCCCGGGACTGGGAACCTTTGGGGGAACTTCCACCGCAGGGACCAGGGTCTAAATTAAGCTCCAGGGACATTATTTTACCCACCCAAAAAGGTCTGTGCTCGGGGGGTAGTACTTTCTAAAAGTACTAGAACTTTCGGGGTGGGGCTTGCAGCGACGGCTATTGCACCGTTGGAAGCCATGGTGGAAGACACGATATCACGCAGTGAGACACGTTTCTGTTTTTTTCAACGTGTTTTTTTAAATAGATAAAACAGGTAGGCACACTGAACTGCAGGCTGCAGAGACTAGTATGTTTACTTCTGCGACCAACAGCAGCCCTCATCCCATGCCTCCTGCTGAGGCACACAAATGCTGTATTTTGCACATTTATATTTCTGAAGATAAATAAGTGGGTGTATAGTGGCTCTATATATGTAAAAATACACGTAATGCTTGTGTTACAATATTCTAATATTAACAACGCTCTGAGGAAGCAGTGGCTCTCAATTTCACCATTATACACCGGTAATTTCAGTTTTTAACATGTGAGAGTGCATAGGTTAATAAGCAAAGGTCCTTATGCTGAATTGCAGGTGATGTGTTTAATAAGTTAAAACAATAGAGTTATGCAGCTGTGTGATGGGTGTAACCTAATGTGTGTAATTTGCCTGGTCTTTGTGGGTCTTCAGACTGTGGTGGAAATGCAGACAACAATGGGTTGAAGGAACATAGTTCTTTGAAAAGTAGTTCCTGGGAATAAAAAGGGCTCACCTTCTGAGAGGCTTCCCTTTTCCTTTTGTCGTCTTTTTTCCTTTTCTTGTCTTCCATGAACTACAGCTCCTGTCCTGATACTCCTTTCTTCTAAAGAAAAAAGGAGGATATTTCTAAATGTGGTCACACATTTTAAAATCACTGAGTGCTTCTTTGTATAGCCAGTGGCTGTAAAGTAAATCACTGCTCAAAAAACACGAACTAATAGTTAATGATGACTGCAGCAAAAAAGAGAAAGGGGAAAAAGACAGCATCACAGTCACTACTACATGGCCACGTGAGCCTCCATCCATGTGTGTAAGCGACAATGGACTGCATGCTTGATTGGATGAAACAAGCCATCAGGTGCTAGAGCTAAGAATACTGCTGGACATGTGGGCAACAAACACAGTAATTATCCCTATCATAAGCATGCAGAATACTGTAAGCTGATCACACTGGTAGGTTCAACCAAATTAGACGGTTTACAAGGGGCTTGATTTAGTCAGCCAACTCATCTTGTCAGCAGATTGACTGAATCTGTATGCAGCTATGGAAACCATAAGTGACCAACTGAAGGTTTGAGACCCATGCTTCTGCTTTGTTTCTAAAATGTGTGAGCAAATCTCCTGGATTAGGCACTTAAACAGCTTTTATACAAGAAATGCATTGTCATTAGGATCCCCAATATAGGAACATAGAGCAGGCTGATATGGATATATCCAACTAACATAATATTTTTGATCAGATGGCTTAATATTGACAAATATTGGTAAACCATAACTCTGTTTTAGGGTTAGGTTTTGACGCTTTTAAGATATCTATAGACAATATGTTTTCCTAAAGAAAACCATTAGTAATGTAGATATGATGGCCAAACAGGTAAAGGGATTCACTATTCATTTAACTTAGCTTTAACTGTCTAATAGGCTTACAGATATGTTGTCACTCTACTGTAATGTAGCCAGGAAGGAACAAATTAAGGAAATATCTAAACTCATGTTACCATGTTGAAAATCGTAAGTTGATTAACTTAGAAGAGAACAGAAACTTGCTGAACTGCTACGCCCTGACGGTGTCTGTTTTTAGTTGGTTTCGTTTTTGCTTAATACCATAAACACTTCCAGCAGGCAAAACTCCTAGATTTACGTGCGACGAACCTGACATCCTTCCTGAAACATTTCTGACCACAGGCCTGGTGGATCAGAAAGCCAGACCTGATTATTACGAGCTGCATTCAGTTCTGTCCAGCTACCGTTCAAATCACTAATGTAAACTACACCAGCTAATGTTACCGTACCTGTGTTGTCCTGTCAACGTTGTCACAAGCTCATCCGCATTTAACGCTAGCTGTTAGCTAGGTAACGTTACAACATTAGAAGAATTGAGCTTTATGCTAAAAATGGAAAAGCGTTCTCCAAAAGCTTAAACACAGGTGATTAAAGTAGCTTAAACTGAACCGTGCATAAACGGGTTATCGTAAGAGATAATAGCCAGCCACCTCAACCACCTTAATCCCTGTTCTTAGAAGTTTATACAGTTTTAACAGCAGCTGCTGGTAAAATTATTTCGTCGACGGCTAACATTAAGGAGTGGTTTCTGCCCATAACGCTACTTAAAATACGCAGACACAGAACAGCTCGCACATTAACAAGCTAAATTAACGTTAACGAGATCAACCAGCTGTCAACTAGCTTGAGTCAGGTAACTATTCTGTTCTGTGTACACAACGGTCCTTACCAGCAAATACACCGAGCCTTGAGCCACATATCCACCTCTGCTAATGCACAGCCACTAATACTGCTACATCAATGCTAATGCTATCGAACGTCAGCTAACTAGGTAAGCTAAGTTGCGTACAGACAGCAGCTACAAGTAGCCAGGCTAACGGCGTTGGCTTGGCTAGCAAGCGCGGTGGCATGGTATTTCATTAACAAAGACGTTGCAGTCGTTTTGCATGCATACAAATTATGAAATGTTAAAACGCTTAGAGATATTACCAATATCTCCAGCTAACATTACTCACCTCAGGAATCACATATGAAGAAAAGCTAGCGTGCTAGCTAGCTTAGCTAAAGTGCTTCAGTGCGATTTTTTTTTTTAGCTTTTTGAGGCATTCGTCGAGGCTACAAGAACAGCGGCGCCTGAGCGGATAGTCAAGTAAGTGACAGATGATGAAAATACACGCGCAATAAGCTACTGGTGTGTAAATAAGTACTAACGTTGTAATAGTGTAAACCCTAATGTGCAGAAGAATTTAAATTTCAAAGCGCTGTGGAGTCAGTCGGTTGACGGGCGGCCATTTTGCTGCTCAGCATAGAGCGTCTCCAATGGCCAGCCTGTGGCAGCTGCGTGGAAGCCCTCTGACTGGCTGGCTTCTACCGGGAGGGATGCATAAAAGACGTATTTTGACCTTCACAAACTTTTGACAGTCAAACTTAGTACCATCGTTCGTGCTTCGTAGCGTAACAGTTCTCCCAAACGCATATTTTAAAGTAGCCACTGAAGTCATAAACAGAAAACGGTCAGCCTTTTGCAGAAATTTGCAAAGTGCTGTTCATGACTTTCTCTTGATAGCATGGGTCCGAGAAAGAGAGGAGCAAGGAAAAGGAAAACCGAGGAGGCCTTTGGAGGAGAAAAGGACGGAGAGGACACCGAGGAGAAGGAGGCTGAGGAGAGAGGAGACAGGAGGAGGAAGGACCGTGGGAATAAGAAATACATCGGAGCTCATGTTGGCATCCAAGGTAAGGCCCAATGCCATCTTGTTAGACTCTCCTTAAATAATTAAAACTCGCTCACACTTCTTATATGTCCCCAGGTGGGATATGGAAAGCAGTGGAGTCCTGCACAGAGATGGGTGGCAGCAGCTTCGCCCTGTTTCTGGGCTCCCAGCGGTCATGGAAGAGGCCAGCACTGGACCAGACGGCTGCATCCAAGTTTCGGGAGCAATGTTCCCTACAAGAGCTTGACCCAGCTCACATCTTGCCTCATGGGTCCTACCTGATGAACTGTGGATCTCCTAAAGAGGGTTTGTCAGACACTGATGGATGCCTCCTGCAGATTCTGTCCTTGACTTTACTCCCTTGCTCTCTCACATTCAGTTGCCTGCCCTTGTCTTGCATTGGTTATTTAATCTTTCCAACTGTGTCTTGTCTTCTGACAACCTCCTCTGGTTTCTGTGCCATGTTGCACCCAGATGTGTTTGAGAAGAGCCAGGCACTGCTAGTGGATGAGCTAAGCCGCTGCAGCCTCCTGGGTCTCAACCTCTACAACTTCCACCCTGGCTCCTCCCTGGGCTCCATCACCACTGAGCAGTGTGTGGACAAGATAGCAGGATCCATTAACCACGCTCACCAGCAAACACCTGCTGTGGTAACAGGTACAGGGGGTGGACAAAATAACAAAGACACCCAATCTTATGCAGTAGCTTTGCAGTAACCACTGTTCCTCTTTACTGATGCATTTTTTTGGAGATATTTTTGAGACTTTTCCCCTCACTATGTTAAATACCTTTGCTGTATTTGTGACTGATGCATCTGCAATTCATGGAGGGACTACTGTAAAACGTAATTACCAAGGTGGCTACTCCAATAAGGCATATTCATTTGAATTAGCAGCGTGTGTCCGCTTTAACAAAGGTCTTACAATCACTGTTGTAAAAAATTAGTTTTCAAGAAAGGCAGGAACGGGGCACAATGACATATGCTAAAACAGCAGTTTTAGCATATGTCATTGTGCCCTGTTCCTGAAGTTCTACAACAGTAGAGAACTTCACCAACACTGACCCACAGACACTTTAGGGGGTATCTGCCCTATAACACTACAAGCTACAGCTCAGCAATTACAGTGATTTTAATCCACACCTCTTGATGGCCTTTTCAAGCAGAGAACATTATGAACTTCGCAGAAATAGGAACTTACTGCAAGATAATGCGTTGAGTATTTGAATCTCAGTGTAGCGAGAGAACTTAGCAGTCGCAGCCAAGCCCAGTGCACTCAAATTAAAATACGTCACTAAAATCATAATTGGTAGGTTAATCCCTTTTGCATGTTATTAATAAAATTGGGCTTTAATATATTTTTGACCTTATTCAGGAGGATTAATATTTTACTACCACAAAAAAATTAGGCACGTTATCATCTCAAACACAACCATTTGACCTCAGACTGACTTTTGTGTTAATCCATAACTTTCAATTTGCAGAACTTACTGCAGGCGCTTACTGCAGGTGTTGCATTACTTGTGATTCATGGCACTGACCAGTCCTTTTGATTCACATATCCCAAATGCCGCTGGTGTGACAAGAATACACTGCAGTGAGGATGCCTGCAAAAACACTGAAGCAGTACCAAAAACGGCCCTCTGGCTGTGCTTCGGGAGTGAGCAACACCAGCCAAACCAATTTTGTATGTGTATCAGGTGTTGAGGGAAATTTTAGGTGTGTCAAACTGATAGCACTTTCTTTTCCTTTGCCCCCTATGTGGTCAGTGCTGGAGAACATGAGCGGTCAGGGCAGTACGGTGGGCGGTAAGTTCTCTGAGCTGAAGAGCATCATAGACAAAGTGAGAGACCAAACCAGAGTCGGAGTGTGTCTGGATACCTGCCACGCCTTCGCAGCAGGTGAGTGAAACTTGAGGTTGATCTTTTTGTCCCACAAGATCAACAGAAATCAATTAAATCTATGTTCAGCACCATTCCCTCCCCAATCTTTAAACTTCACACAGTCTGCATTCCAATTGCAACATGGGCAGTTGTGTAAAAGGAAAAACAATTTACCTCTAGTTCATAGTTTGCTCAAACTTCATGGTAGAAAATAAAATCTACTTGATATCCATGCTCATAACAAGGCTGCTGTTTGTGGAGGAGGAGCACGTGAAGCCTTCAGATATTAAAACTGCCATTAAGGTTGCAAGTTTCTTTTTGTGTTGAAGTGTTGTTTCTTGTCCTGGCAGGATACGACCTGGCTGCAGAGGGAGGAGTGAAGGCCATGCTTGATGAGTTTGATCAGGAAGTGGGGCTCCACTATCTTAAAGCCATCCATCTCAATGACTCCAAAGGTAGAGCTAGGACGTTCACATTAGCTAGATGATTAGTTCATTGAGTTGTACAAACGTTGTGACTATTATGAATTCAACTCTATGTAAACTCACTGTCCTTATTTCTTTATTTATTTATTTCTTTATTTATTTAATTTGCAGGTAAACTAGGCTGTAACCTCGACCGCCATGAAGACATCGGCAAAGGTCACATTGGAATCTCTGCTTTCCGAGACATTGTCAATGAGCCCAGATTAGACAACATCCCTTTGATACTGGAGACACCTGGACGGTGAGATAACTGCAGAGTCCCCTTGTCTGTCTGTAACAGCGGTTAGATATGGTCTTTACATGGGAAAACTAAAAAACTTTTTTTTTCTCAGTCTATTCTGATTGAGTTATGTTTTCTGGGTCTTTAAGTAAAAAAACAATAATTTTATGGATGCCATTATGAGCCACTGGCCTTCAAAGTTTTCAGGTGCAGTTTTAACATGACTGTTATGTCCTTTCCCCACAGGCCAGGATTCGAGTATGCTGAGCAGATTGAACTTCTCTATTCCCTTTGTGAGAAAAAATAGAAAGCACCCTTACAGATGAATTAGCACTGCTAAACTTAACCCTGCAAAACCACTGCTCACACGTCTGTTGAAAAAATGTGTTTCTCAAGGACCAAAATGGATGGGTGATTAAACACCACCAAACAAGTTTGTTAATCAGTGTCAGTGGGTTTTGTCTCTGAATGAACATGAGTTGAATAAGTGTTTTTAATTTGACTTGTTCACAATGAGCCATTAGAGGGCAGCAAGAACACACAGAAATACAGTACAAACCTAATTTCAGATTTCTAAATGGGTTTTGGTGTCAAATGATGCAGGAGGAGATGAGGAAAATTTATGAAAATCGACTTGCATGCATTTGGCAGTCAAATTTTTAATGGTGCAGTTAAAATTTATAGAACCTAATAATGTAGTTATTAACTTAAATTCTTTAAGGTCTTTAACACTAAAAGCATAAATTATATTTTTTATGAATGACATCACATCAGTTTAACCATTCAAGGATTTGGGTGATAAATTGTTCCCACACGGAACATTTACAAAATTAGGAAGAAATCTGACATAAGGGAACGAGCACGAGGTAGCATCCAATTGACCCGATATATCACTAGTAAATAAAATCATTAAAAAAATATTTGGAAAAAATAAACTCTACACCACTGCTTATGTGATGTGAAATAATACAATCCGTTACCTGTAATGCCATATTATGAAAATGGGAAATCTCTCAAACAGGATCAATGCATCAGCTAGGAAGTGGTGCTATCATCACTTTAATCAACATCTTATGTACATCTATAATTGACAATTGTCACATATGTATATGGATTTATAAGGACCCCCTACAAAAACACCCAAACCACTCTCATACATAGTAAACCCCCACATTCCTTCTCTAAAATGGTCCAGCTGTCAAATACCAACACTTTGGTGCAGCTGTTGATCCCTGGGAGGACAGCAATTGATTGTCACACCTATTCCAACACACCACAGTACATATAAACATGTAAGTGTACACACACAAGAAAACATTCCCTGACATTCGAGGGTTGGAAACATACAGCTTTCTACATGTGACTGCAGAGGAGAAAGAGACACGACAGAGCAAATATAGAGAACGGTGGGGGTTATGAGCTATGTGTTGACTTCACTATGACACGTAATACTCAAAATAGTGCAAACGCAACCAGACAAGGTGCCTTAATGTTCATCTTAAACTTCTCCCACAGTTGTATGTATGTATTTATTTTAAACACAAAATTGATTAGACAGTTTGTATACAGGCGGTTAAGACACATCAGGTAAAGCAGTAACAGGAAGGTTTAGAGAGTTTAAAACTCATCTCTTTAATAAATGCTTAGAAATTTACCTAACATAAACTCCACTTTTACCTGCTCTAAAATGTACTTTCCTGAAGTTTCTGTTAGTTTGCTTTTATGCACAATACCGGTATCTTAACTCTTTTCCTAGCAGTCAATTTAGCATTAGGTACACATGATTGTTTATCTGGGCACTGAGACTTTGACCTTGCACTTCTTACTCTTGTTTACATGCAACATATAATCTTGGACTTTAAACTTAATCTACTGCTGGATAAGAGTGTCAAGTAAAGTGTAAAATAAGAGCAGGTCCAGACAGTATGTCTTTCAGTGTGGCGTTAACAGAGACAGGAAGTGGAGGTGCCTGGCCCAAGAATGTCTCTGCTGTCAGGTCCCACCCACAGGAAATGCCTGTCCAGCCTGTTTGAGTCTGCACTGACGAAAAAGAAGTCAGTTCTGTTAGCGGAGTTTGGCTTCTGACGGAGGAAAGGATGGATGGAGTTTGAATAATGAGAAGGCTGGTCCTGGTACTTGTATGCTCTATAGTCTAGATAAGCAGATGTCTGATGGGTTTTCAGAGGTGTTCTGGTGATCTGGTTGGGTCAGGGGTTACAGCCCAGGGAAACTGAAGACCCAGTGAGCACACATTCCTGAACTCTAAATTAATCATTTGCTGGAGGAGGCATGTGGAGGGAAACACTGATGGGAATATAAAAATGCCTTTCCATTCTCTAATTATCTTAAGATGTGTGGTATTAGCTGGTTCTGGTGCACTGTGCGCCCATGTTTTGTGAGCGCTCGTCCAGCCGTTTCTTCTCCTCCTTTCTGTCATTACATTATGCTGTGAAAATTTTCCACTGCAGCCTAAAACCACTGATCTAATTATGCAACTTTGTAAATACTTCCAGATATCTTCAGTTAGACTATTTCAGTGTCTTGTGATCAGCCAACCGATGATCGCTCACTGGACTCAGTTTCCATACTGATAGCTGCTGTGGGAAATGGACATGAGCCTCTTATCGGCCTGCCAAAGTGGAGCTTGAAAGAAATGTCAGTTAAACAGTGTTTGTCCTCAGTGGCTTAAAGGGGGGAAAATAATTATTAAAATTGCACTGGCATGCGTACACCAGTTTGCATGAATTCATTGTACCATAAGCTGTTGTGGATAAAAAGACAACCTACCAGATGATGTGTGTGTGTGTTGGTCATTAAAAAAGGTACAGATGGTCCCTTCTCTTACATGGGAATTCAGCAATGTAAAAAAAAAAAAAATTGACACCATCACACTGGTTTTAATTGCTTTTTTCATCTCCACCAAAGAGAATATGACTTTGTAAACCACTCCTTTGTGCTGCCATTTGTTACAAGCACTACAAGTGTTAACTTTTAACACTTAACAATGTGCATGGACAAACTAAACTCTTGCTGTTGGTTTTAGTTCCTCAATTTCCTATTTTATCCTAATTTATTTTAGCTGAGGGGCATTCATTGGCTCTGCTCAGTAAAACCACACTCTTCCATTGAACTGCTCCGCTGGGACAGTTGCAAGGTTTTGGTCATGAGTGCAACCAAACAAAGGGAGGGTGATCAGCGTGAGAGTGTTCACTCTCAGACTCTCACATACTCTCATACAGGGATTTTAACTGCCAATCTTCAGGTCATAAACCCATCTCAGTGACCTTTTAAGCTGCAGAGTATGACTATGTAACTGTTTTCCATAGGAATATAACAAATGTCATAACCATTATTTCATAACCCACCAAATTACTCGCAGTCTTCTTACTCACTTCAAACACATGCTGCAGCAAAACAGCTTGTGTCACTTATACGGTATTAGAGTAGAGCATTGTCTACATGAGATGCTTTTGATTAAATGATTGAATATGAAAGGAACAGAATATAAAAGTGTACAATAGAATTTTAAATTAGTACCAATGATAGATTAGAATATCTGAAAAAACCCATTGTTACAACAAAAGTATGCTAAATACCCCACACAGCCGCATCACTTCAGCTCGAGTGCCCCTTCATTAACACCACCTGTCATGCTCCCAATAAGTTTTCAAGGGATTTTAAGGAGGAGAGAGAGAGAAAGGACTGTATGCGTGGCTCTTCTGTTCCAGTGTGGCTTGGAGTTGCAAGCTGAGCCAAACTTGATTCGTCCCTCTATACCCACAGTCTGACTGCTACATCTGCCAGCAGATGCCACACACACACACAAAATCCTCTGTATTGCCTGCACACACATGCTCCTACAAGCCTCAAAACTCGCATACACACACATGAACTGAAGTGCTCAGAAGAAATAAGAGCTGAAGGGCAGGGTGGAGTCCATTCTGCTTTCTCAGCAAATCTTTTATTTTTGCACCTCAGCAGCAGCGCAGGCATCATAACTTACCTTCAAGATATAGCATTTCATTTCCCACTGTGAAAAAAAGAAAGCGAGGCTGTGTGTATTTTTTATTTTAGTAGACCCCTGCATGGTCAAACTGTGTGGGTATCTTGTGGCCTGGGTGAGAGTGTTGTAACGAGTGAGCGGCTGTTTAAGAGTGAGTGGATGTGACTATAAACAGAAGGGCTGGAAAGGAAGGTTTCTGACCAGCGGGCACTGTGAAAAAGCTGGAAAGCGACAAACAGTTTGGAGAAGAAATTGCTCCTCGCCCCCTCAGCAAGGTCACAGATATATAACATAACACTCTATATAAGGAGACCCGCTGTGGTTCTTTCTCCCATTCCTTCCATTTGTCCTCCTCTTCCCCCGATCCCTCTCTTCCCTTTGGCTCGGGGTGAGGAATGCTACCCAGTGGTGGCTGGGCATTGGGCCACGAGGAGACAGGCAATCACAGCAGCAGAGCAGGAAAAAGATGAGGAGAAAGAGAGAAAGGATGCAAAGAAAGGAGCAGAAGAAGATTGAAAGAGCAGAGAAAGAGTTAGGATGAACGAGCATTGCCTGAAAGACTATCATAGACCTTTACTGCTGAAGTCAACTCACTTGTACATACTTCTCACTGTAGCAGTTGTATCTCTTCTTTCCCACTTTTGTCTCTGCGTGTTGTTACAGGGCTCTCCAAACATGTCAAGGAAAACCTGAAAAACACTAAGTGAAGGGCAAAACCACTTAAAACAGTCATACATTCATTGTATAAAAGTGCAAATATAATGCAATACAACCACAGTTTGCATCATCATTGAATATGTCACTGGTGGAGAGGAGGCTCAAAGCAGCAGCACACCATGCCATTGTTCTCTGTCCACTGTCACTTTTCTTCATTTGAAAACTGCACTATGGTATTGCCATCACTCTCCCTACCTCTAGAGTTCAGCTCTGTGATCTGAGAACCCCCTTCTCTGAGTGTTGTCAATGGAAGCCTGGGAAATGTAGTTGATCATTAACTAAAGTAAAAATTTCCAGGGTAGTATAATGGAAACAACAAAATTAAACTACAGTAACTCTGCAGTTGGGGTGGTAACTAACAACTGGCACTTTGGGGAACAGCATTTGTTGTTTTTTTTATGCAAATACATGATGGAATGACAATAAAAGGAGATCTTGAATCTGGAGTTCCCATCAGTTTTAGTGTCTTTTAACTCATTGTTTTGGTTTTCTGGCCCACGACTTTACTGTTTTTGTTCAGTCTCAACCATAGACTGACTAGTTAACATAGTCACCGTGACATCACCCATTGGTTTGTGGGCTACCGTTTTGAAACCTTGAGATTGGCATTTTTGCCGTCGCCATCTTGTTTTCTTGCAACCAGAAGTGACCATATTTGGATGAGGGGGTGAAGCTGGGGAGCAAAGCAAATGCTAAGTTATCAGCTAACACTAGCTAGGTTAGCAAGGTGCATCTGTAATTCACGTTAACTGTGATATTAATTGGGATGCTAATTTTGGCTAGCGAAAAACAGGCTTAAACCAAAATGTACTTACCGGAAAAAATTAATAGCCTTTTAGTACAACCGAATAAGACATTTTTAGGCGACCTTAACTTTCATGAACTGAAAACACTGTGAAAGGGTTTAGTGAAAGTTCTTAGACGAAAACACAGACAGCACACAAAAACAAGGTCACAGCTAGTTAAATGTACACAGTGCAGTGGATATGCGTCTCCTCTATCCTGATTGACAGGTTGCCCAAATGGGCAAAAAAATAAATACAAATTAACGGAGGTTTAGTTCTTTTGAGCGCTTGTCCAGTCAGGTCAATTATTTGTACTTCTACCTTGTTCGTTTGAAGACATTAGTAACCAGTACTCTTCCAAAACAGAAATAAAAATCACAATTAACGCCAACACCCAGAATGTGACAAAATATAGCTGTCGTTATCATTCACAGAAAAATGTTACGATTCACCAAGGCAGACTCAGAGAGGTGAGTTAGAGATAAGAGGGATTTATTGTACAGTTCACCAGTTTTGATGGGATTGAGGGGAAGGGAGGACGGAGACCGAGGGGTGAGAGGGGAGCCGTGGGTGGATGAGGTATGGCTGGGGTCCAAGTCCAGAGGTACATGTGGCCACGTAACTGAAACCAAGTGAGGCTGGCAGGCAGAGTTGCTGGGCGAGGCAGACAAGCAAGGTTAGCACGATTCAAAACACAAGTAAGTAAAGTAACTAAAATGAAATCCTAGGGGCTGAGGACATGAAATACCAGATGAGTGGAAGGAAGACCAGGGTTGATATATTGCAGTGCTTGATTAGTGGATGAGTTGCAGGTGTGCAGCTTGGTACAGGTGTGTTGGGTGATGAGTCAGGAGCCCGTGGAGAGAGGGAGTGCCACGCCCACAACACAGAGAGAAACAGACAGAGACAACAGAGAAACTCTAAGGTTATGGCTCAGGCCATAACAGAAAAACTCTCCTCTTAAACCTGTTTTCTCTCATCATACTGAAATAGAAACTTTATGTAGCTGTGTGTGTGTGTGTGTGAAGCCAGCACCCGGGTGAGTCTTCCAGGTCAATCATCCATACGCAAAGAGCACAAAGGTTAGACATTGACATTCCTCACAGCACAAACACACACACACACACACACACACACACACACAGACTCTTCTATCAGGGCCTTGGGCATCGCCATCCAATGGATTAACTAAGTAAACACATGGTACAGTTTATATAAGAGTCTCTGTTATCACACCTTCAGATTCACAGGCTTTGACGAGAGAATCCGTACTCTCAGCCACACACACACACAGCACAGAAAACAGCATTGCTCTGCCACATACCTCCAGTCTGTAAATAGCCTCCCTTCCTCTACATCTTTCCCTTCCTTTGCGTCTTTTGACAGCCTGTGTGAATCCATAGATCATTCAGCCTCAGAGCTCAGGTCTCCCAGCTGACCTGAAAGGTGACATGGTCGAGGTCACAGGCTGAGACATGGACATGGTGGTCAGGGACCCATGCTGGAGGACTCTGTGTGTGTGTGTGTGTGTGTGTGTGTGTGTGTGTGTGTGTGTGTGTGTTGGGAAGGTCTAGACCAATGTATTGCCTTGTGCCTTTTATTAAAGGAACAGTTCATCCTAACTACAATAAAGCTTATTTTTCCTTTTTCATGGGGAGTTATCTATCAGTCCAAGTAGCAGATATCAGCTGTAGCTCGTCTCGGTATAATAGCTCAATCAAATTTGTATGCGTTAAAAATGTTACCATTTTTTTGGTATATTTTTCTGTTGCTAATTTTCACGGATGAAGCCATTTTTTTCTGGCTCTGGCACAGTAAGATGACGTCCCCATTCTTAATCCTACCTACAAAGTTTTGATCAGACAAAAACTATCATTGAGCAAAACATCAGACCTATTTAAATTGCTGCAAAGATGTGGGCGGTGATGGAGGTTCCTCCCTGATCAAAGAGACAAAGTCTGTAAATTGCAATGTAAATCTATTCTCTTTCCATGTTAATAATTAATTTGATTGGTTCAGAAACTTGTACTTTTAGTCATTTTCATACCACAGACATACTTCAGTTAGTCTGGTCATTAGGCTCTTACACCCTAAAAGAAGAAATTACTGGGGACAAATTTAAAGTTAATAAACATCAACTATCAGGGACTTTAAACTCCCATATCCAGTGTGTACACATACATGTTTGTGTGTGTTACTGTAGCTATGTACACACGGGCCCTTCTCCAAATGTATGTCTGTTTCCATGCACTGTATGTGATTGGATATATACTGGTGTAAGTGTGTTTCATATTTACTATAGTATGAAAAAAAGATGAATGAATGGACGGAGAGTGAAAATCCAGCACAGTGAGAAAGTTTTCCTGCCTCTCACTTTGAAAAGGGTTATATTTAGGGTTGGGGCTTAGCTTTAAGGTGAGGATTTAGATTGGGTTCAGGATGAGGGTAAAAGTTTAGAGTTACTTAAAGGTAAGGTCAGGAGAGGTTAAAATTGTGCCATCAATTAAATATCCTAATAAGGGTGTGTGTGAGAGAGAAATAGGACAGGGAACATGACAGTCTTTGCTGGGGTCTTTGTGTTTGTGCAGGATAGAGTGTGTGTCTGCATGCGCCTGTCTTAGTGCATTTTCCTGTTTTAGCCTCGCATGGACATAAAGTGCAGTCTTACAATAGCCCATTGTCCCGTCTCCCCTCCACGCTTCCTGTCAGGTCAGAATTCACGGAAATTAGGACACAGTGCAAACAAACAGCGGCGGCTACAGCTCTCCACCGACTGCCGGGCCCTCCAGGAGGAACCCGGCTTTGACTGCAGGAGTGGGTGGTGGTGTTCCTGCCAGGAAGCTAATCAGCGTCGCATCCCAGTTTGACAAATGCAAGAGATCCACATCTACAGTATGCAATGAGTGCATTCAGATGTGCGTGAATGTGGAGTGATGGGGACTGGAGCAGGAGGTGAGTGGTGGAGGGTGGGGTACAGAAGGGTTGGGGTTTGAAAAACTAAACCAGGAATGGTGGGGATTTCCAACAGAGGCCTTCATGGTTTATAGTATATCAAATAGAGTGTGATTACACCTACAGTGTGTTGGTTTTCTGTGGTGGGAATGTGGACTTTTCATTTTTAGGTTTGGGTGCATATAGTCGAAACAGCCTGGGTTCATTTCCTTCAGAGATATTTCAGAAAAACAGTACATAGAGAGTTTTAAGCTCTGAACCAAACCAAGTAGCGATGACATAAACCTGACCTCATAACAACCGACTCGCACACAAATTGCTGGGAAGATCAGGTGTCTGATTATATGGTTGTTTGTGCCAACTGAGTTTGAATGACATCACTCTCACCTTAACAAACAACGTGAACTAGACGAGGTAACATGCCAGATTGAGAATAAATTGCCCCAAACATGCTTGGTGTGATTACAAGTCTTTATCTGAAATTCTCTGCTTCTGGACTCCAGGCCATCAAATTCAGTGCAAACAAGGCACCAGCTCATTAAAAGCTTTTTGTGTAGTCATTGTGGCATCTACTGAATCGGTAGCTGTTAAAAGAATAAACTGCGCAATATATAAAGGCTGAATGACATTCAAGGAATCGTTTAAGAAACATTTAGGAAAATACACTTATTTGCTTTCTTACCCAGAGTTAAATAAGAATGTTTGTACACTAAATAGGAAGCTACCACCACCAGCCTGTTAGCTTAGCAAAAAGACTGAAAAATGGGGAAAACAGCTAGCCTGGCTCTGTTTAAGGGTTAAACAAAAACTGCTTCCCACCACCTCTAAAACTCACTAAACATGTTTGCTTAATCCGTACAAACTATGAGTGTAAAAAACGTTGTGGCCAGACGCAGTAATTTTAGATGTACAATATAATGGAATCTAATGTAAAATTTCAATCCAGTTCACTTTAATCCAATATAACAGCCATACAACAGGGATACTGTTTTGGGTTGAATTACATGGTCAGGTATTCTTCTCCATCACCTTTGTTGTCAAACTCATGCTACTTTTATTTATATGAATAAACTTCCCAGTTGTTATCAAGTGGCCCAGGTCATTCCATTAATCTGTGAGTGTGTGTGCATGTATGTCTTTGTGTCAATAATACCTGCATGGTTGGAGCCGTGCGTAGTGCTTTTTGAAGACCACTGGACTTTGATCAACTGTGTTCATCTACTGTGTGTTCAGTGGGTTTATGGACTGTGTGTGTGTGTGTGTGTGTGTGTGTGTTATGGCTGCTTTTGTATATACATATTTTCCTACAGATGACTGGACTAATATTTTCACATTTTCATTGGCACAGTTACTGTATGTATGTAAATGTTTGATGTAAGATTATTAAGTTTTTCATTTCAAATTTCAATTTCCTGTCTGTAAATTGAAAGGAACTGAAAATAAATGTAATTATTTTTTTTAAAGTACCTAAAACTGCTGGTTACAACTGAAAGACGGTAATCTGTAATCTGAAAGGGATTAACTGGCAGTCATGCACTCATACATACATTTACACTACACATATAACATAATAATCACACCCACATGAGTATGCAACACACACACATGCTGCCAAATCAACAGACAGACTGGAGAGCAAAGATTAGTTCAGAAAACACACTTGATGAAAACAAGACATTTGTGATTTTTTTTTAGTAAAATAGTAAAACAGTCCCTCCTGAACACATAACTCAACCATAATCCTGAAGGAAGAGAGAGAGAGAAAGAGAGAGAGAGAAAGCCAGCACCTGTGTCCACGGCAGACTCCCTAGACGGACATTTGGTTCCAGACTCCTGAAAAACACAGTAGCTGCTGTTATTCTAGGAGTCAAATTAGCGGACGGGCCACTGAAGGTTGGAGAGGCCTAATTTAAACCAGTCTGGCCGCTGGGGAGCAGATCATGCCGCAGAAATAGGATTTACTAACTGGTACTCAATCCCTATTTTAATGTGCACCACTGCGATAAAAAAAGAGGATATTACTTAGACTGAGATTTTGAATTTAATTAAGTTTGGTTTTGTTTGAAAGTGAGAATTTGTGCTTTATAAAACAGTCTGTTGGCAGGCAGATTGTCTGCTTCAGTGTCCAAAACTCACACAGAGGACACTGGGCCACTTAAAACCATGGCTGAATTTTGGGGGGATTTTACTCTTTTCCTACTTTACCAGTGAGAAGAAGTCATGGCTGTCTTTTCAATGTCTCAGCATGTATTTTTCATGGTATGCTGAATGGTGAGATCAGCTTGTTTTGACTTAATCCATGCATTTTTATAGGATCAAGTAGCGGCAACATAATAAAATTCACCCAAAACACAACTATTCCTGTAAGTACACACATTATAACAGTACATAACTCTCTAATGTTGCTGCACAATTTGGGAGGGAGACTTTGTTCCTAACCATTACTTATAATTTCAGAAGGCTGTTGTTCATTACCTGAAAATGTCTCTGGTCTCAAATGAAAATACATTATAGGTCACGGCTGGCTCAGCAGTGATTTCTTTGAAAATTACTTTGGTAATTTGGGTGAATTTTTTTTGGGCTTGTGCTGCTGGAAATGGTTTCAGTGTATCTGGCAGGCGTTTGCACTGTGTGAAAGTAATTTCCTGGAAAGACATCCCCACGTTCTGTCTGTGAAATATTCATCCTGGTTCAGCACACCACCTCACTCCCTTCACATCCTCCTCCTCTTCTCCACCAGCCTCCCTCATCCTGTCTTCCGCAAACTTTCCCCCCTCCGGCCCATTGTCAGATTTTTAGATCTCACTTTGACATAAGATGCTTTGAATGGACTCTTTTCTAAGCCCCGCACCATTAGTTACTGTTCCTACTCCTGTCAAGCTTTCTGTTCTCTCACGGCACATTTGCCTTCTCTCACACAGCTTACAATGATAACGGTCGCACATTTACCACTCAAAATTCTTGGTTATTTTTTTAAACAATGGGTCTTTATTGATTTCAGACAGAAGTAGACAAAAGAACCTTCTCATTTCTAGCCAGGTATCATCCATTTTGTTGGATGAAATGACAACTGTCGCTAGCAGATTTGATCAGCTTTAGCTAGCTAGCAAATTAAGCTAACATTAATTCCATGAGTTGCTTGAACACGTTATTTGGCTGACTTTTTAATGTTTCCAGCTGCCTTGTTTTAAAACGAGTATCCTGTAAAAGAGTGTTACACATTTGATAGCTACATATTGTGCTAAAACATGAGGCTAAAGCTGCATCTCCAAGGGAAAAAGTAAGCATCCTCATCAGTCGATAATCCATGTAGAAAACATGCAAATAAAGAAACAGCGTTGTTCTTGTATTGCAGTAGAGCTGGTTAGACCTGGTATTATAAGTATGATATGAATTAAACTCTTATCAGACTGTTATTTCAGTCTAACAACTGTTTTTGGCTGCTTAGCTTACATACAAGGCAAGTAGAAAGTGTTAAACTTCCCCAAATCCAATAAAGAGTAGAACATAGCTGCTAACATTACATACTTTACCATGCACGTGTTAGTCATGAACTGGCCTATTTTTAAAAGGGCACCTTTAACCCCAAAAAATAATATGGTATGAAATGCTCCTTGGCCTTGGAACTAATACCGGGTTAGATACTGTAGCTAGTTAGCTGGACATGCTAACATTTGCAAGCTTTCGTTAGAGCAGATAAACATATTTTTCAATCCATTCCTTACACTTTTGCTCTTGTATTTTTGGTTATGGAAAGGTAATAAAAAGACACAACCCTCCAAACAGCCCTATCCACACCGCTTCGACATGAGCTTGACTGGCCTGTTGTCTTCAAACGGTAAATTCCCTTTTCCCCTGCTGTCTGCGTATTTCATAAATATCCATGACAAACGATCTGCTTTGATTGCTGGAGGTTTTAAAGGAAAACAATTCTCCTTGTTCCTGAGCAAAATGCCGTGACTCACGTCGGCAGATGCATCACACAACACATTATTTGCACACTCCAGCTGACAAAGATCATGGTTGAATCTTCTCTCTTCCAGACACCACTTGGAAGGATTCACAGAGGCAGCAAGCCACAGACAAATTGGTTGAGTCCAGAGAAGCAGCTTCGATACTCTCAGACACAAAATAAATCACAGTGAGGGGTTAACAAGCATGTCAGACACTGACGTTTGTCGTCACACACCTACTTGTGAGGCAGGAGGCAGGTTTAGTGGTAGATTTTTTTTTTAGTCAGACATTTTTCATCATCATAGCTAATACTGGTGGCCATAGTGAAAAGATATGACACTAAATCTGCAGGTCTGTGCTCCAACCCCCCCCTCTCAATCACTATCTCTCTCTCTCTCTCTGTGTGTTGTTTTCCCTCTGGTTAGATATAATTACCCCTTCATCATGCTTGGGAAAGCAAAACAGTGATCTGTATCTCCATTTAGGAATGGTGGCCTAGTCTAAACACAGCCACTGTGTTGTTGTGCATATGCATGTACGCTGTGTCTGCACTGGGATATAAAAAGAAACAGATCTCAGTACACATCAATGGCTGTGTGTGTGATTGTGTGTGTGTGCGTGCGTGCGTGTGTCACAAGATGCAAAAGTGTCGTGCATCACCGCCGGCTAGGCACTGAGCATGTTGGGGAACGTGTTTGTGGTTCCACCAATTCAAAGTGGGGATTCAATTCAATTCAATTTCATTTTATTTATATAGCGCCAATTCATAACAGAAGTTATCTCATTGCACTTTTCTTATAGAGCAGGTCTAGACCGTACTCTTTATAATATTATTTACAGAGACCCAACAAATCCGAGCATGAGCAAGCATTTGGCAACAGTGGCAAGGAAAAACTTCCTTTAAGAGGCAGAAACCTTGGATAGAACCAGACTCAATGGTGGGCGGCCATCCACCGCTGCCGTGTTAGGTTTTGAGAGATACAGAGAGAGAGACAGATGTCTTCAATTGATCTCTCTCTCTCTATATATATAAGCTTTATCAAAGAGGAAAGTCTTAAGCCTACTCTTAAATGTGGAGATGGTGTCTGCCTCGCTAACCCAAACTGGGACCTGATTCCACAGGAGAGGAGCTTGATAACTGAAGGCTCTGGCTCCCATTCTACTTTTGGAGACTCTAGGAACCACAAGTAACCCTGCATCCTGGGAGCACAGTGTTCTAGTTGGATAATAAGGTCTTATGAGATCTTTAAGATACGATGGTGCCTGACCATTACGAGCTTTGTAGGTGAGGAGAAGGATTTTAAATTCTATTCTGGATTTTACAGGGAGCCAGTGCAGAGAAGCTAATATTGGAGAAATATGATCTCTTTTCCTAGTTCTTGTCAGTACACGTGCCACAGCATTCTGGATCAACTGGAGAGTCTTAAGGGACTTATTCGGGCAGCCGGATAATAAGGAATTGCAGTAGTCCAGCCTAGAAGTAACAAATGCATGCACTAATTTTTCGGCATCATTTTGAGACAGGATGTGCCTGATTTTTGCAATGTTACGTAAGTGAAAAAAGGCAGTCCTTGAAGTTTGTTTCATGTGGAAGTTAAAGGATAAATCCTGATCAAAGATAACTCAGAGGTTCCTTACGGTGGTGCTGGAGGCCAGGGCAATGCCATCTAGAGTAACTATATCTTTAGATAATGTGTCTCGGAGGTGTTTGGGACCAAGTACAAGTACAATAACTTCAGTTTTGTCAGAGTTTAACATCAGAAAGTTGCAGGTCATCCAGGTCTTTATGTCCTTAAGGCATGCTTGAAGTTTAGTTAACTGGTTAGTTTCATCTGGCTAGACCAATAGATATAATTGGGTATAATCTGCATAGCAATGAAAGTTTATGGAGTGTTTCCTAATAATATTGCCTAAAGGAAGCATATATAAGGTGAATAGAATCGGTCCAAACACAGAACCTTGTGGAACTCCGTGACTAACTTTGGCGTGCATGGAGGACTCACCGTTAACATGTACAAACTGAGATCAGACTGATAGATAGGATTTAAACCAGCTTAGTGCGGCTCCTTTAATGCCAATTACATGTTCCAGTGTCTGTAATAGGATGTGATGGTCAATGGTATCGAACGCAGCACTAAGATCTAACAAGACAAGTACAGAGACAAGTCCATTGTCTGATGCAATTAAAAGGTCATTTGTAATTTTCACCAGTGCTGTCTCTGTGCTATGATGCACTCTAAATCCTGACTGAAAATCTTCAAAAAAACTATTGTTATTTAGAAAGTCACACAACTGATTGGCGACTGGTTTCTCAAGGATCTTAGAGAGAAAGGGAAGGTTAGATATAGGTCTATAGTTGGCTTAAACCCCTAGATCAAGGGTGGGCTTTTTAAGAAGCGGTTTAATTACAGCTACTTTAAAGGATTGTGGTAGATAGCCTGTTAATAAAGATAGATTGATCTTATCCAGTAAAGAAGTGCAAACTAAGGGTAAAACTTTTTTAAGCAGCCTAGTTGGAATGGGGTCTAAGAGACAGGTTGATGGCTTAGATAAATTAATCGTGAAGACAGGTGAAGATCATCGACAGGAGCAAAGCAGTCAAAACACACATCAGGCTCTACAGCTGTTTCCAAGGTTCCTGTGTTCGAAGACAAGTCGGTACGGTTGAAGGCAGGACTTGATTATTTTTTTCTCTAATAGTTAAAATTTTATCATTAAAGAAGCTCATGAAGTCGTTACTACTGAGGGCTATAGGAATACATGGCTCAATAGAGCTGTGATTCTCTGTCAGCCTGGCTACAGTGCTGAAAAGAAACCTGGGGTTGTTTTTATTTTCTTCTATTAATGATGAGTAGTAAGCTGCTCTGGCATTACGGAGGGCCTTCCTATATGTTTTAAAACTATCTTGCCAGACTAAACGAAATTCTTCCAGGTTGTTGGAACGCCATTTGCTTTCAAGTTTTCATGATGTTTGCTTTAATTTGCGGGTTTGGGGATTATACCATAGAGCTAATCTTCTTTGTTTTATTATCTTCTTTTTTAGAGGAGCGATAGAATCGAGTGTTGTTCGCAGTGATACAGGGATACACACACATTGTGAAGGAGGGAGACATTTGAGAAAATAAACTGAGATAAACACTGAGATCAAAAAGACAAAGAAAAGATGTAATTTGTGGTGAAAAACATTGAATTTAAAAAAAATGCAACACAACTGCAAGTCTGCAGACCACACAAGGAAAAATGTGTGAACCAAAAACAGAGGCGTACTTTGAAAGTTCTTGGTTTTATCTCACCACAGAACAGCACATTCCACTATACACACACATACTTACACGCATCCTTGTCATCAGAGAAATGTCCACTTCAGGTCATTACACTGAAAAAGCTTTTCCAAACAACTCAGCGATAAGCAAATGCCAAACTGGGAGTGTTTTGCCAGAGAGTCACTCATGTGTGCGTTGTGTGTGACTCTCAAAAGTGACTTTACATAGTCTGCCAAGAGGCATGAGAACTGGTGTTCGGTTCCCCTCGTGTGTTAATCAGAGAATAGTGATGACAGAAAATAAATCAGTGTTTATCAAACAAGAAGGGAATTTGAAGATTCTATATGGTCAAGCTGGTTGGAATAGCAGGAACATAAGGTCAAACATAAAGGTGGCAAACTCTCAAATCTGGGAATCACCAAGTTTTAAGGGAGAGATGTACAAGTTGTAAGAGAGTTGGAAGAAAACAAAGAGCAGTGTAGACCAAGAAAAATGAAAAACAGAGGGATAGATTGTGAAAAAGCACTAAATTTGTAATCTTGCCTCCCTTCGGAGACCCAGCTCTGAACGGCATCCAAAAACTTGAGCTTTTTTGAACAAATAGTTGACATGCCTCAGAACAGAGGTTGTTTATCTTGGGATGGAGTGAAGGGGAGAGAAAAGAGGGATGCAAGGAAAGCCTGGGAGAGAGAGGAGGGGAAAACAGGAACAGAGAGATGGACAGGAGGATTTGAGATTGTGCAAAAGAAATAAAAGGGAGGCAGAAGAGAGATGAGATGCTTGGGAAACCGAGCTATAAAAAATACCCCAAATGACAGTTTCGGCAGATCTACAGGAATAATATTTTGCTTCTCAAACTCACAGCAACAAAGACATGAGCAGTCTAAAAATCTAGACAAACAACAGGTCCAAACAGAGATTTACATCTACTGGAGTGTGAAATCAAGACATGTCAAACAGTGCTTCAAACACACATGAGTCACAAAGTGGTTTAGAAAGATAGGAGAGGACTGGACAACACCAAGGAGTCTGCAAGAGAATAAGTGACAGACATAAGAAACTATGCTACAGTGCTAAAGCTGCCACATAGGCCTACAGTTGTACAAAACACAGTTTTTACTTGTAATATCTTAAAAAGCATTGCAGGCTGAAGTGCTGAAATTAATGCAGATAACATATCAACTAAGATAACATTCAAAAAGCACTGACTAACAATTACATACTGTAGACATTCAACAAAAGAATCATGACATAATGAAAATATACACCACTGTGACAACAGGATTGTGTACCATTTACTACACAAACACTTCAAATATAGGCCTATTACCAACTGTAAAAGCACCCCTTAAAAAAGTCACTGTAATGACTCAGGCATCCAAACATTTGTACAAGGTTAAATTGAGTCCATCACTTAACCAAGGCCAAAAACACAAGAAAGGAAAACATTGTGTATATCTATCTCTTTGCAAGTTGCACCTTCAAATCTACAAAAAGGAAGTAAATGTAAAAAGTTGGAATTTTAGATACTGTAGCTTAAACCTGCATTAGTTGATTTTTGCCACTCAGGGAAAACGCAACAAGCTACAAAAATTGACAAAGTTTCACCTTATGAAGTTGTTATGACTAACATGTTAGCAAACAGTTGTGTATTTACACATCCAACAGACACGTAGCAACATTAGCATTCAATTGGAGTCCAATATTCCAATATTCCAATTCCAAGTCCAAATTATTTCAATTCTAAGTCAAATATTAACTCGGCTTTAGGCTCTGTTTTGGTCTCCACCAACTCCTGAGGATAATATCTGTCTCTTTAGCTGCAAAATGCTCCGTTATGTTCACCAGATACTTGATAACTGTGTGTCTGTGCTTTGGTGCTGTGTAGGTAGTTAAGTGGGTTTATCAGAGCTTTTTTGCTGAAAACAGCTGCTTGCTGTTGAAAATGACACTGATGAGTGGTGAGACTGAACCAACAGACATTTTTTTCAATAAAATAAAAAATTGCCTAAATCATTTTTTCACACATTTTCTAACACAAAATAGACATTTGTTGTTTTAGTGTGTATTTACAGCACCATGACATTTTATGTGAGATGGACTCAAAGTAAACTACAGTGCCCATGTTTATGGTAATGAAGAAACATGTCACCCAGTGAAACTGTGTGGCTGATCAATGGACAACAATGGATGGGTGCTCCACTGGTATAAAGGAATATCAGGCTTTGGCTACACAAATAATATTTAGGCCTATTAGTAGGATCAGTTCAATTTTGGGGTCTTTTCATGGGATTTGTTGACAATAAAAAAAAATATAGACCAGCACCAGCCTTATCCTTTAAACTAGACTAACACATTATTTGTTTAGTGTGTTAGCTGTTTGTTTGCATTCTGAGGTGTTTGCTAGTGGTTATCATGTGGAACGTTTTAGCAAGAAATTATGTATACTGGTACAAAAATGTGATTTTCTTTAAGAAAAGGAGCTTGTTGATTCTGTCTTGTCTGGAAACTGGATGGCAACTTTTTTGCCACCTGAGCCAAAAAGCCTGGATATTTGGTCAACAAACATCCAAAGTAAATGTCACCTAATGAATCTGCTGAAAGCACCACGAAGCCTGGCTGCTGCTGGTGTTAAATGAGTGTTTGTTGGAGCTGCAGTAAAGGCGGAACAGCCGTGCGAGCACCTCATGCCCGAGAAGTGTGGGCAAAGGTGGCAGCTGGAGACAAGACAGACCAAATACAGACATGCTGTTTGACACACACGGGTATGGAATGGGCGCACACACACAAATCCTTAGATGCCCTCCAGTACTGTATACACAGATTAGAGGTGTGTATTAAACAGTGTCTGTACTAAAAGGACATTCAGCCCCTTCGTCACTAAACAAACTATGAATCATCTGATGCTAATGATACTGTTGATTAAACAATTAAAATGTCATATTGAATACATCTGAAGGCACAGTCCTCCAAAAAAGTGGATCTGATTGGCTGACAAGCAAACCTGTTGTCCCAACAAATGCATGCAGGCACCCTGGACCAATCAGTAACAAGTAACTGCATGTTTCACTTGGTTTTGTCCAGTCAGTCAGTCATTTTGGTGTCAGTGTGAGATATTGTTCACATGGGAAAGACAAGTGGAGTAATGAACTAATGTATAATGGAGAGACCACGAGGTAAACCTACTGAGTGAACATGTTCTGGTTCAAATTCAGCAAAATGTCCTGATTGGATGAATTTTAGTAATGGTGATGGGAGCCAATCAGGAAGAAGTATACTGGATTTATTCTGAAACTTCCTGTAAAGAAGGTGGATTTTTGAGACTGCAATAAATTTAACTTCAAACGTTTTAAAATCTTTGACAGTGTGAGTAAACAGAAAAACTTAAGTCTTGTGAAATGAGGAAGGGTGTTGTCTCAAACAGTGAGCGATTGTGGCTTCACAGATTGTGCGTGATTGTGTTTACTTCCGCCTGCCTACATGTGAACTCTGAAGTGTGTTTGAGTGAGCTCTGAGTGTGCATGCGTTACCAGGGGTGAGGGGGCAACAGGGAAGTGCTGTAGCACTAAGAGGTGGCATGTGGCTGCGGTGTGATCAGCCTGGTGTATGCTGGCAGACTTACAGGCCACCTCTGAGCTTTAACAGAGACCTTTGAGGATGGGGTGAGGATGCTTCTGTTCCTGTTGATAAGACTCTGTTTCCTGTTAAGGCAGGTCAGTGTGGGACTACTGACATTTGCACTTTATGGGGCTACACCTCTGATGGCTGTTGCTCCTTGAGTGTTGGAGCAAGTTTTGCAGCAGTCAGTCATGGAGCAGTAAATCTAATTGAAGTTTAAAGCTGAACCTGCTATTTGTATGTGAAACTACTTACGTCAGCATAAACCTGAAAGTGGGTCTGCAATAGAGGAAAATAACTTGTCCCTCTGATGGAAATGCTAAACAATGGATTTACTTAGTTTGCTCAAATGAAAAAGATATCATGCATGAACACTTCTCACAACTTAGGAGTGAAATACAAACATCATAAACAGCAGTTAGTAAGCCATGTGTCCAGTGACTTACTCAACTCAAATTTTCTTTAGTTGAATCATCACAAACATGAGCAGAATGACAGTTTTTCCTCAGGATTTCAGTTTTGAAATATCAACATGGAAAACTGCCCATAGTGCAGTTTCAGCTTCCATTGTGAGGAAAACTTGGATTTTTAAACTGCTTTTAAAAAATAAAATAAAAATAAAAAATAAAATAAAAAAACCAAGTACATAACCACATCCCCCATGTATTGATAAATACTTAAGTATATCACTGTATGAACAGACAATCGTCGAGAACACTTACAGCTAAAAACTATTAAACTGATTTATATGCAATAGTACTAAGCTATTCCAATAAGTCAAACCATTCCTTTAAAAAAAGTACAACTGTTCATATTACCATCAACAGATAGTGTAACGTTTGTGCCAGACAGTGTACACAAAGAAAACGGGGGAATGGACCCAAATGCAGACACCGGAGGCAGAGCAGGTGCAGTACAATGATTTAATGAATAAAAGTCAAAGTACAAAGGCTTACAGGGGTGGTCAGGCAGGTAGAGATCAAAGCCAGGAGACAGCAGTCCAAATACAGACAAACAAATCCAAATAACAAGCAGAGTCCATAAAACCAAGGTAGAAAGTCCAAACACAGGTAGAAACCGCAAGACCACAATGCATATAACCAAGACTAACTGACACAGAATAAGGGAAGGACACAGACTATATACACAGGTGAAGGCAGGATAACTAGACACAGGTGACACTAATTAGGGTGGAGCAAACAATCAAAACTGGAGGGAAAAGCCAACAAAGACAGGAATTAAAACTACACAAGACACATGAGGCAGCACATTTACAAAATAAAACAGGAAACAACAAAACCCAAGACCCCAAACCATGACAGATTGTTGGTCATCATAAAAGCTACAGTTTCATTTGTGTTAGCTTATAAGGCACATAAAAAGTCATTGTTAGATTTAGGTTTAAATTGAGTTGGCCTACATTAACATGTGGTTAGTCACTGGACATTAAGGCAAACTGAGTCATCATGAAACAATTTCATAATTATGTGTTTCCCTCTAGCTAAAAGTCAGCAGATACTCAGCAGATACTCAGCTGTATCCAAGTCTGATGACAAGAAATGGTTGGCTCACTTGTAGATTTCTCTCTTTTGAACAGATGAAAACACTTGATACAGCCACTGTATGTCAAAAGGGGGGGGCCTTAAAAAAATCGTACAAATAAAGTTATGAGGGTCATGTTACAGCGCCCCCTTGGCTGTAACAGCAGTGCCTCGTTTCTCCTCGTTTCGCCCATGGATGTATAAAGAGAAGGTTTAGCCCACTTATTGCTTCAAATTGTGTTGACAAGTCTATTGGCATGTTGTAGAGAGACATCAAACTGAAGTGTTAACAATGTAGCAGTGTGGGAGCTCCCGGTGTGGCCCTCTGATGGTTTCATTGGTATTTGACGGCCCGCCCCTTTCCTCATCCTCCGCGCTACTCCGCTCCACACACCCGGCGCACCAGCGGGACAGTCCGGCTGCACCACCGGCTCACTCTGACCACACGAACCTAAAACACATTTCTATTGGAAAGATAATTAAACTAGAGTCAACCTGTCTCCTATTCCTCGTGCTGCAGTTTCCTTAGGTGAGTTTATATTCAATTCTGACGTTAAATCACTCTATAATGTTCCTTTAGAAAGACACAATGACTCTGTAATACTCAGTGATGAGTTAATGGGGATTTTATCGCAATTTTCTTTTATATAATATTCATGTAGAGACTTTGAGTGTGTTTGCAGTAAGTAAAGTACATCTGTATTGACTTTTCGGTGCATGTTGAGTTTATCTGTACAATGTAATTTCATCATTGTGGGTATTTTATAACCTATATACAGTATATATCCCATAATATTCTTATAAGAGTTTCTGTGGTATTTGTTTTGTATCCTCATATACTTATTACTGTTTGGAGGGGGAATAACTATCAACCTATCAATTACCTGTCGATTTTTTTTTATGTTCGCTACATATCATATGATTAATTATTAGCAATGTTGTTTTTTCTGCTGAAAATATATATTCATTAATAGGCCAGTTGGGAGAAAAAGCCTCCTGCTGACCAGAGAAAGAAAGCAAACATATTATTAGGTTTAGTTTCAGATAAGGTAATACCATTAAGGCTAAAAAAATGTTGACTGAAACCAAGCTGTTATCAGACATGCTGTTAATGGTCATACTGTGTAATGCTGGTGGGTAAGTTGTTTTTGTGTTGCGCTAGTCTTTTCTCAGATGTCTGACATGAAACTCAATCTGCTCTGTAACATTTATATTCAGCAGCAGCAGTATATCATTACTATTTCCCCACTGCAACCTTGGTCAGAATGAACTCTGCCTCTGCTTTGATTTTGTATCACTCTGCCTTGTAATTACAGCAGTTACATGACATAACCTATCAATTTTCATACATGTCACTAAAATGACCAAGATGTACTGTGATTCAGTGGAACATGAAGTTGAAGTTGAGGTTGGTGGCCTTGAGGTGTTTTAATTATGGAGACAAACAGGCGGCACAGTGTTGGACTCATTACACATTGGGGGCAGTGGCCTTCTGACCCCTACAACCTGCCAGCAAGCCTCGAGGGAGGCCGCCATGTGAAATACCACACACACACACACACACACATTGATTGAAGAGCTTGTTGGCCCACTAAAGCCCACCAATAAACAAACATGCACAGTGGTGATCAATAAAAAGCCAGTCTGCTTCAGTGATAATAACACGAAATCCTATAAACAACAATGAATTCAGTCTTCCTTGCTGTGGATCTGTACAGTGTCTTGCTTTTTCATGCTTAACTGGATCTGTAAATCCACCAGTTAGTCTCCCCAGAGAAGGCGTACAATATATCCTCCTTGACTATATGCTTTGATATTTCCATGTCGGCCTCCTGTATGCACTCAGCTCAGCCAGCAGCAGATGATTAACACATGCATGTAATATGTTTCCTCTACATCCCCCTCAATGATACGGTACTTTTCAAAGCATTTGATTAAGTAAATGAGTACAGACATTCCCTGTGGATTTTCCAGGCTATTCCTCATTCGTCTTTTTTTTTTTAAACTTGAGTTCTACATTCCTTTGAGGGGGACCCTTTGTGGCCTTTGGGTGTCATTGATGCAACCAACTAGAAAAGGGTCAGTAGCAGAGGTGCGAACTCTGAATCCGACTGCTGTATTTGTTTTTACACCACAGAGTTCCTTTGCATTTTTTTTTCCTGTGTTTTTTTTTTGCCACACATGGTGATGTTGAGGAAACTGCTCCATCATGGTCAGTCGTCGCCAAATGGTCACAACTCACTCATCTGACAACATGATCCGAGACACCAAAGGAAGACACCAAGTTTTTAGGAGACTGAGATTGGCTGACATCAACAGCCAAATGGTCACTGCTGTCAGCTGTGTGGAGGCAAATGTGGGAAAACTCTTTGTCTCTGAACTACTCCCAAATCTTGTAGTTATCATAGTTCTAAAATTACTATTTAGCAACTCACTTAGACAGATTTTAGTGGAAAACCAGGTATAGGATCAGGTCTGTTTGTTGAATGGCTGCTGTCCAAGATTTGACTGCCTGTGAACTTTTCAGATGATGATTGATGTGGACGACTGTAAAGTTTCTCCAGCTCTGGCTAGTCTCCACCTCTCCCTGTTCTCCCTGAAACCCACCCTGGGATAGTAGCTGAGTACCGTTATGCAACAGCAAAATTTAAACTTAACTTTTAGTCTTTTTTTAAACTTTGTGATAGCTGCTTATCATCACTCAAAATGGCAAATGCAAAACATTCAACATGGAGCACCATGTTGAATGGTTTGGTCTCTTTGCCATTAAATATGAAGCTACAACCAGGTGAGAATTAGCTTAGCTTAGCATAAAGACTGGAAACAGGGGGGAACAGCTAGCCTGGATCTGTCCAAAGGTAACAAAATCCATCTACCAACATTTCTAAAGAAACATTTTAGCACATATTGCCCTGCAAGCACCTCTAAAGCTCCCCAATTAACCCATTATATCTTGTTTCCTGTGTTTCCAGTTTTTGTTCTAAGCTAACCAGCTGCTGGCTCTAGCTTCATAGTTAGCATACAGATGTGAGTGTCTACCTTCTCATCATCTCTCAGCAAGAAAGCAATTAAGCGTATTTTCCAAAATGTCACGCGATTCCTTTAAAGACTTGTGACCATGACATGTACAGGGCTGGACATTTTGTAGTAAAAAATAAACTTGTCATTGCTCTCTGACGGACAAAGTCTTAAACATATCTTTGGCATTCCAGTTTCTTGTTTCTTTTTCTTGTTTCTATTGGCCGACATATACAATGACACCAATATACAGTATATATGACAAGATAAAATTGACAGATAATATCAGCCATGTACACGTTTCAGTCTGGCTGCAGTGTCTACGTATTTCTTTAAAGACCTGCAATGTGGCAAATATCAAATGAAGAGAGAGGGAATGTGTGTGAGTAGAAAAAAGGCAGAAGAAAAGAAAAAAGTTTCATGTATGAGCGCAGAAGAGCTATAAACTGAGAGAGAGGCAACAAAGAGGGCAAATTGGGACTGCCAGTTCCAGCAGATGCAGGAAGCAGAGAGCCTCAGAGAGTATGGTTATTTGTTGAAGCATGATAATGTTTTCTTGGCTGAGGAGGAAGTGTAGCCGTGTTTTGCTTGGATTCAGACTGAGCATGGATGTTGAAAATAGGAACGTAATTGAAAGTCAAAGGGTGAGCCTAAAAAATGTGGCCTTATCTTGTATGTTTGTTCACCTGGTTAGCGGGGTTAGTGAGTGAAGGACATGAGAAAAGAGAGAAGGGAGGGGAAGACGCGCGGTGAAACGCAAAGTCCATCGCTGATTTTACTCAAGACAAACTATAGTAGAGTAAACATTTTTGAGTTATAGTCATTAAAAGTAGAGATTAATGGGTATGCGTGTGTGGGCCCAATAGCTCTTTAAGCCTTCTTAAGTCAGTCAAGACACTCAAAGAGAAGCAAAGAAAAGAAATAAAAGGGAAAGAAGAAGAGAATAATTGAAGAAACAAAACGGGCAGAAAAAGAGAGGGAAAAAGAGGGAAAGAGAAGGAGCAGAGGAATAAACAAAGAGAGGAATGAGTGTAAAATGAGGGGGAAAGGAAGAAAGAGAAGACAAAAGAAGGAGAGACAAAGAGAAGAAAATAAACATTAGAAGGCAAGAATAGAAAAGAAATGAGAGGGAAAGATTTGAGAGAAGCAGAAAGAGAAAGAAAAAGTGAGGAAAGAGAAGAAGAGAAGAGAATTAAAGAAAAAAAAGATGGTTCAGACTGAAACGTGGTTTCAATCAGCGCCGAGGTTGAGAAGAAGGATGTTTGATGGTCGTAATCGAGAGAAAGACTCCACCGACCGATGCTCTGCTCAGGAATGTGTTCGTACACACACACACAACACACACGGCTCCTATTAGACTGAGGTTACTCTGGTTTATATCCAGCAAAGCCACCTCAAGCAAATACTGTACATAGTGACATGGAAATATTTTATTGAGCCTGTCTGTGATGTATGAATGCACCGAAATCCCCTGAATGGTGAGTTGCCCAAAGAAAGCAACTCAAAGCTGCAGCAGAAAGATGAACTAAGCAGAAGTTTTAATGCAGAAATGCTCTCATTTGATCACAAACTGGGGCTGTGACAGAAAAGAGTTTCCCATTAACGATGATTGAGTCTGGCCTACTGATGTCTCGTTGCAAGATTTCTGGTTATTGAAGTTTGAACAGTTTTCATACAGTTATCTCTCACCACCTTTGGATATATCTATTCAGATTGATCTGGTACAGCACTGGCAAAGAGCTTACACTCAGTATCTGACAGTTTTTTTTTTTGCTTAAAATCATAAAAACATTTAAAAAGAGAAAGTTAGAAAAACAAAAATGTCTGGGTGAGACATGATGGCAGTGGTTTATAAAAGCATATATGTCCCCAAACAAGATAAATTTGACAAGTATCAAAGACTTTACAAGACAAAAGACATGATAACCAGATTAAGAGTCTACAGTCATACTTTGTGCGGTGCTTTGAGTTAAATGCTAATGCCAGCATGCTAACATGCTCACAATGACGATGCTAACATGCTGATGTTTAGCAGGTGTAATGTTTACCATGTTTGCCATCTTATTTTAGCATGTTAGCATGCTAACATTTGCTAATTACTACTAAATAGCTGAGGCTGATGGGAATGTCATTAGCTTTGCAGGTATTTGTTCATAAACTAAAGTGTTTGCACCTCATGGTGGCGCTAGAGGAAACGTCATGAGGGGATCACCAAAGTCAGTAGAATTCATCTTCTGGGGTCCACATGTGTCTGTGTAAAATTTGGTAGATGATGGCAATCCCTCCAATAGTTTGAGATGCTGTTAGCGGGGCTAATAATGGTACAAAAACAGTAAACGTTACAAATTATAAGGAAAATAAATAAGATAGGTGTCAGTAATTATCAATGATGATAATGTCAAAGATGATGATCCTAAACTGCATATTTCTCTGATCGTATATCCATTCACTGAAATCTTACTGGGTCTTTTATGTCTCAGTCTTGATATTTCTTCCTCAGTATGTTTTCTTTTTTCTTCTTTTACGTCCTTCTATCATTCTCCTCCCCTCACATCTCGTTCCCCTCGTTTCTCTCCAAATCTGACCTTTTCTCAATGTCTCAGTTCTCTCAGCATTCATTCCTGTCATCTTTATTTCTGCCCCAATTTGCCATCCTGCCCCTTCACTCCTTTTTGTGAAAATGAAACTTAATTTCTTTCATCCTGTGCTTCCTTCCATCACTTCTCACCCTGCCTCGCTTCAGTTTTAAATAACTCTCTTCCTCCCTCAAACTCATTTTGCATTTTATTTCTTCTCTGACAGGAATCAGAACCAGTGGAGCAGCCAACCAGGGGGCAGCAGCCAGGCCTTGCCCAAAAAGAGGCGTCCTACCGGGGTAATGGAGGAGATGAAGGATTAGAGGATAATCCAGGGTAGGTCCAAGTCTGTTGATACGTACCCTATTCTTTTCTGATATCCAAGATGCAGGCAGGCTGCTACTGGAATTATAGCGTTAAACTTATTACCTTTTAAAGACTCAAAATATTGGTGTTTTTGTACTTGTGGTGCTTTTCAGGCCATTTTATCTGACGCCTGAGGGTGCTGGCTGGTATCTGTGTAACTCAGCAAACAGAGGAGCAAGTACAAAGAAGGATCACAGAGTGGAGGGAAGAGGAGTTCAGCGGGATAGAAGCATATGTGCAGATAAAATGAGCTTTGCCTGGAGGGTCCAGATACATAAGAGGTTTCGGAGGGAGCGACCCCCTCTGAGCTGTGGTCAAAGGTCTTTAACGGGATTACAGGCAAAGACAAAACACCAGAGCTTTCCGTAAGCGCACAGCCAGAGTAATTAATGGCCCCATGTGTATTCCTGTAATACTGTAGGTTATCAATTAGACTGAGGTTTTTCTTGTTCAACCTTGATATAACAAGACAAACTTTTTCCCTTACTGGGAAGAGCATAGTGCCATTGTGTCTGTGATTGCTGTTGCTGGGGAGCTGTAATCATGGGAACGTGCACAAGGTCTCTGCAGGCTCACGCCGTATTAGATTCAACATCACACCTTGGTATACTGGTCCCTGGCGTCCCTTTGTGAGCCTTGATATGGCTCTGCTCAGTACTGGTATGTGGCATGTTTCCTCCCTCTCCGCTCCCAAATGCCCCTCTTAAAACGCCAGCCAGGGGAAGTGGAGCGGTGGGCCTGGGATTGCGGTCAGCAGCAAATTAGAAGGGCTGCCTTGGACCTGACGCAATCCCCATCTCTTGAACCATAGCAAGTCATTAATGAAGCCAGAAGGGGCTGTACATGTGTGGGAGGCCTGCCGACATTTAGCTGCTGCAGTGGAAAGCTTTTAAAGAGAAACAGAGGTCCTTGTCAGGACTGCCTTTTGCTATCAAAATATTTTAGAATTGGATATCCATTACTCTGCTGGCAAAGAACAACACATGAGAAAAGGCCAATTTTTTGTCTGCCTTCATTACAGACTTACAGACTTAAGGAGGGAATGGAGCTACAAAACCGAAAAAAGGCAGTAAAAGGCTATCAGTCATATAATAATACATTTATTCAAATGATTAAAATGGAATGTACTGTAAAAATAAATATAAAGCTTTATACTTTTTCGTTACCCTCCAATCAGTTGGTAAAAAGAGAGAAACGGCAACTAATGCTGCAATGGAAAAAAATATTATGGAGACAGAAATATAGTGTCTGAGAAATGTATGTTAGTTAGCCTACTTTGTTAGCGTTAGCTTGCCGGCCAAAATGCTTTAGCTACTGTTAAAAGAGTTTATAAAGTAAAGCTACAGCACGAAATGTGCTTGTTTTGTTTTTGTAATTTTGTTGCAAAATGCACATGCAAAAATGTTGCACTGAAGTGACTATTCTGCTGTAGTATGGCTGCTGTCAATTTTTCTGGTGTGGAAAAAAGTTGAGAAAGAGATTTGAAATTTGTAGCAATTGGGGTTTTACAATAAGAAGTTTGTCTATATATGTATGTATATGGCTAATTAACATTAGCTGCACAAAAGTTAGCTTCAGCTAGGTAGCTAGCTGAAAAGACTGGTGCTCATTGTATATAGCTTTCAGCCAAGCTAGCTAGCCACACAGTTCTCTCATTGCTCCACTGATCCTAAACACACCCAGACAATGAAAACATTTAGTTGCATGAGGAAAATAGGGAATAGATAAATAACTTGCACTAAGACCAAAAAATAGGAAACCTAAAAAGTAAAAAAATTATTTGAGCCAGTAAAAGATAAATGGAAGAGTAGAATGAATTAGCCTAAGTTTTAATTTATTTCATCAACCTATTGGAGGTGAAGGAAAAAAATACTTCAAAGCCTTATATTTCTTTTCACATTCCATTTTAATTATAGAGTAATTCATTCATGTATTCCATTTTTGAGTCGTCTGAAAACATTTGACTGCCTTTCGACGGTGTCGGTGTTCCATACACAGGCAGTCTAGCAGTACAGCAAGGCAGCAGCAGGGATTTTCTTATCAGGAAATTTTCATTATCTCTTCCTATCTTGTGAGCATACTCTGCCTGTTTATAAACAAATCTAAGCCTGTTGAAGGAGGGCTTCTGCTCGGCTTTAAAAGCACGATAAGTCTATTCAGAGTAATGTAAAATGAACTTTGTGTAACCTTCATGCCAGACAAAGCAGGACAAAATGGAAGTAGGAATTCCCTGAAAGTCCACCCATTATATGGATAAGAAGCAGACTTTGGTTTGTTGCACAGAGGAGTGACTGTGGTCTAAATTTAGATGGTTCCAGACCAGCGGATCTTTGGAACGCGGAACCCTAAAAACCTCCGCAAAGATGGACCTGTCCAAAATGCAGTGAGGTTACTTTACAACTACATACAGCATTCAGAATAGGAAGGCCCAGTGGTCTCTCACTGAATCTCAACTTCCACAGAATAATCTGCAAATCCATTTCTCCCAACAGCCCTCAAAATCAAATACATTCCTGTCTACATTTTAAAGATAGATGTTTTTTCTCTGTTTTTACTCTCGATAGATGGTTCCACGGTGCGACCACAGAGCCGTTTGCAGCTGGACCTATTTCTGAGCTGATGTCGACAAAACCAAAGCCCAAGGCAAGCGGGGGAAACCAGGCGACCTGACCACACTCCAACTGGCCCGGGTGCTTCCAGGAACACAACTGCACAGTGTTCTCCTCAATTTATGTCTAACGTTTAATTCAGCCAGCTATGCATAACAACGAGCTACAAAGAGTGGGACAGAGTTTGGCCTGCTCATGATAAACAGAGATAATATTCCAGTGAACTATTTGGCGCTGCGGGCCTGGAGTTCAACTTTTCAGGCTTAGAAATTACGTGGTTTCAAGATCTTGGAATAACCTTTCAGAGATATTTTTTAGGTCCATACTTTGGACTGCTGAACTGTCAATGATTTTGACACAAATCTAGGAGGAGAAAAGTTGAACTTTGCTAGTTCAGTTTTGCCATTCAGTGGGATTAAGGGCAATTCCAGACATTGCTTCAGGTTGATTTTCAAGAAATATCGAGCCATTCACCTCTTGTAATCATGAATCTTCAGGAAAAGCTGTCAGGCCTAAAAGGTCTGGTCTCGCACTCCCACAGCAAGCGTCGGTTTAAAGGCGACCTCACGTTGGACATGATCAGCCCTCCTCTGGGTGACTTCCGCCACACCATGCACGTGGGTCGCGGCGGCGATGTGTTCGGGGACACCTCCTTCCTCAGCAACCACGGCGGCACGGCCAATGGGAATAACGGGGAAACGGATTCTATCTCCACCCCTGACAACAAGATCGGAGCGTTCTTCTCCAGGACTCTCCGTCAAATCAGGAGGGGTTCTGACAACCGACCCAGAGGAGAATCCAAGGATCTTTCGCCGCCACCTCCCGCCGTTTCTCCCATCATCAAGAATGCCATCTCCCTCCCCAGGCTGGATGTGGATATGCCTAATGGGAGTCCCACCACCAAACTGCTCTTCCCCAGTTCTCAAAGCACGCCAGAGGAGAAGAAAAGCTCTTATGGTGAGTATGGTGATATTATTTTCTGAAAGCTGCTATAATAACAATATTTTTACATCAACAATGGATGAAATGACTGTGTCTGTGAAAGGGGTCGTAGTGACAAACCCACAGAGAATAATTAGAGATTTTTAGCGTCTTTAAGTTAAACATTTTGGTTTTTCAGCCTTAACTTTACTGTTTACACTTAATGCCTGAACTTGTTACATTCAGTATGTGTAGATGGAGAGCGAAAGCAAAAAAACTTTATTGTTGTTGCACAAGTTACGCAAGATGCATTGTGTATCTTCACTGGAAATTTCTCAACATGATGGCATGCCATCTATTTTTGCCCATTCAAAGATTAAGAAAAGTACACCACCAAATCCCAAAATGGTCCCTACGATTAAGGGGAGATGTTTTCATCAAGTTAAGTGACACTGTTGTTAAACAAAATGAAACACATGGGCAAAGGTCAAATGAGTTAACCAGTATTAACTAGAAACTGCAGAGAAGTGGCAACCATCTGTACAGCTGCAATGTAACTCATCCATCAGTTCTAACCAGTAATTTAGACAGAGTTGCTCCAGGTGTCCTTATGAATCACCTTGGCTTATTATCAGCAGCGCTCGCACTGATAACACTCAGAGATCCAGACAGAGCTGGCAACAAGCTGTCTGAGAGGTTGTTTGTATGACCCACATTAACACCACACTCATGGCTCATACAGTCTGACCTCCCCTGTGTGTGGTGCTTGGTGAATGTACATGCAACACAGAGGAAAGTTAATTGTCATTTTCAATGTTATCACTAACTTCTTCACATATGAGAGTCAAAGAAACAGTTCGACATTTTGGGAAATACGCTCATGTCTAGATGAGAAGACTGATTCCACTTAGTCAGGAGATGGTTAGCTAAGCTTAGCATAAACATTGGAACGGGGAAAGAGCTAGCCTGGCTCTGTACCCCGTCAGACCACAACTTGGCATTTTTACTTCTATTTTTGTAGAGAAAGAAGCAAGATATAATCTCTTAATTATTGGACTTTAAAGGTAGCCGAATTTAGTTAACTTTGGACAGAGCTAGCTGTTCCCCCTTGCTTCCAGTCTTTATGCTAAGCTAAGCTAACCTTATTCTGGCTCCAGCTTCATATCTAACATACAAATATGAAAGTGGTATCGATCTTCTCATCTCACTTGCAATAAGAAACCGAATAAGAATATTTCCCAAAATGTCAAACCATTGTTTTAAATGATCTGAAAGTGATCAGAATATATGACGTTTGAAGTTTTTTAGTCCTTGATTACATTTTGGATGATCAAATAAGTGTAAAAGATTACATTTTAAGTACCCAATTCTATCTATGTGTGAGTTTGTGCATGCTGTTAAGGACATTTTTATCTAAAACCTTCACCAAAAATCCCATAACACACAGTTTACTTTTGTAGTAATAACTGAAGCTACTTTACTCAACAGTAATTATCCATTATGACACATGGATGGGAGAGTCTGCAGGTTTTTATTCAACCAAATCCTCCATAAGATGCTGTCACTGATTACTTCTTCCTTACTCTCTGGTTAAAGTGTGTTAATCTGTGAAATCAGACACTGTTTTCTTTGGTTGGTATGAAAAACCTCCAGACTCTTGGCCCTTTATGGCTGGCATTGAGAGGTGCTGTGGTAATTTTACCCGTTTGGGTCATGAAGGCAGGAGTGTGTGAGTGTGTGTTAAGTGATCTGGCAGGGCCAGGCAGATGATTCACTGTTCACAGAGCAGAACAACTCAGCACTCTTCAAGCCTGTCATTATCAGGCAGGATGTTCAGATGGGTTTACACTGCCCCCTGTTGGAATTTTATAATAAACCATGTTAAGAGTGTGACTCCATAATCTGAATCATATTTAGTGTTTGAGATAAGACATAAATTATATACTGTATGTATATATAAGTTATATACTGTATGTGTGTGTGTGTGATTTTTGACTCTTGTCCAACTAATTTTTACATAAAAACAGAAGAATTACCACACAATATACCATACAAATTGTATGGAAAGCATTGTAACATTAAAGATTGTTTTCAAATGTATCAACAAGTCTGTGCCATTGAAATTCTGGGTTTGGGTTCACTCCTTTGAGGAGGCGAGGCTGCTGCCTTTCAGTCAACATTTCCTTGTGTCCAATTGTTTGTCTAAAGCTGATTTTGGTGTTTCTTTCTGTTGTTTGTCTCTCTCTGTACACATTTAAAGGAATAGTTTGACATTTTGGGAAATGCGCTTTCTTGTAGAGAGTTAGATGAGAAGATCAATACCACCCTTATGTCTGTAAGGTAAATATGAAGCTCTTTATGCCATTTAGCATAGCTTAGCACACAGAGACTGGAAGCTAGGGGAACAGCTAGCCTGGTTCTCTCCAAAGGTTAAAAAATGCCTACCAGTACATCTAAAGCTCACTAATTAACTTGTTGTATCTCATTTGTTTAAATCGTACAAGAAACAAAACAACAAGCTTTACGGAGGTTTATGTGCCGGACTATTTCTTGGCCGGGAGCACTGGCTTCTTTGAGTGTTCGCTGGTTGCCTGGCAACTTCACGGAGACAAGACTCAAGGAAGTCATTGTGCCTGGCCAAGAAGTAGTCCAGAAACCCCTGTAATACCACAACTTGTTTTTACATTTCAGTTTTTGTACATATTAAACAGACAAGATATAACGTGTTAATTAGTGGGCTTTAGAGGTGCTGGTGAGTAGATTTGTTTTTTTTACCTTTGGGCTTAACCAGGCTAGCTGTTTACCCCTGTTTCCAGTCTTTATGCTAGGCTAAGCTAAGCGTCTTCATACTTCATGGACAGATAATGTATTGATATCTGTGTCTTCTCCTCAGGTCTGGAGTCTGGTTTCGTCACGCTGCCTCGTCTCTCCCGCTCTGAGCGTCAGCAGCCTTCCATCTCCCTCCCCACTTCCTGCTCCCCTAACATCCACCGCGGCTCTCTGACCGACCCTACTGACGCCATCTTATCCACCTGCTCCGCCTCCATTGTGACCTCTGACCCCAAACCCACCACCACCGCTTACTCTGACTCCCTTCCCTCCCTCACCTCCCTGGACACCTTCACCTTTGACCTCGGCCCCTCCCTCATGAGTGAGGTGTTCAGCCTGATCGACGGCCACCCGGAGGAGCATGGCCACGCCTGGGAGGGAGAGGAGGCGGGGTCAGCGTGCGGGCTGACCAATGAGGGATCAGAGATGGACTCGGCTACTATCTCATATGTGGATTCCCTGCTAAGGGAGGACTGTGGGGGCAGGAAGAGCCCGCATGGGGCCGAATGGGAAGAGGAGGAGGGGAGCGCGATGGAGGTGAACGGAGTTGGGCTTTCTGTTAAAGTACCTGATGTGGTGATGCGGTCTGCTGAACGAGTGAGGCTGGGGATGGGGATGGAGAGTGAGCGGTTCCAGAGTGCTACAGATGTGCTCGCACGCCACTATGGTGTCAGCCTCTTAAAGGGACAGAGCAGGATGGAGGTTGCAGATTCAGAGATGATGATCATCAGCCAGCCCAAGAAGAATATGTCCTACAGTTACATGGACGACGAGGATGAAATCAAAGTCTGAACTGAGCAAATCAGAGAGGTTTTGATGATTTTTCTGTAATTCCTATTGAGTCAATCATCTAAAATCTTTTTATGGTCAACGAGGCTGGCTCTTTTGACAGGATTCCCATTAAAACTACAAAGTGAATCCAGTATCCTTAATATTGGATCCTTTACTTTTATACAATCATGCTTCAAGGATGTACAGTTTTGATGCAAAACCTTTGCTGAATGTATCTAAAAGGAGTGAAAGACTTGATGTCGTATGCTTCCAAGCTCAGCACAGGAGGGGAGAATATTTTTTTCAAAAAGCCATGACTCAAAAAGGACTGAAACAAGGAAGGTGTGGAAAGTGAGAATGTGCTAGAAAATGTGGTTAAGATCATCTCTAAGGAAACACCAACATGACTCAATGTAGAAGTTACAAAGCCTGTCATTCACTTTATACTTTAGACACTTCCTCACATACGAGGGGAAAAGATTCTCGGTGCGAGTCCCGGTCACTAATGAGAACACAGAGAGGAAGTGGGGATTGGAAAAATAGTTGTAATCTTATTACAACCTTCTGGCATCACTATAATCTCTTGTCAACCTTTCACTCAGGAATACACTACCAGGAAACAAAAAGGGAAGGGAAATAAGAGATCTGGAATCTCAGGCCCTTATGAGTTAAAAACCGGAGAAATGCAAACATCTCAGTTATTAAACTACATGGACTGAGGGAACATTACCGGTATTACCGGTATTTGCTAGTTGCAACTAAAGCCTGAACCATATAATTGCTCATTTTATGCTGCAGACCTTCTATATAGATACTCTGTGCACCTTTTATGAAGTCCGACTCCTGTATTGCTTTTAATAGAAGAATTGTCATTTATATGTCCTTTTATACAACTGTACATGAAGATATCAACTGACCTCCTATAAATATGTACTTACAGTATGAGCACCTGCAGTACATAGTGCAATTCACATCCATATGCTACAGTCAATACCAATGATATACTATGATGATATAAATTGACAATAAAGATGTTTTTAGTTAGGTTGAATATGCATTTATTTACATAGTTTTTCAGGTTTAACATTTACAAAATCCTCAAAGGTAGGCCTGAAGGGTGATTGTAAAAAGTTATTTTCTATCACTACTGGAATCTGTGGTACTTGACATGAATTCACATTCGCCATAACTGCCGTCCTCCGTGAAAAGCAGACTTTGGGGAGTACCAAATTAAACCTCAGTTCAGCCTCAAGGATCATAAAATAATTTCCCCATACTTAATTAGCTCACATGAATACTATTATTTTGTATGTTTATGGAAAAATCCACCCTAAAAACACCACATGGCTGGATTCATTTATTGAATAGCTGACCAGAAAGACTTGCTTTCTGGCACTTACTTTGCATTCTGGGAAATATAGGACATCAGTAACTGAAGAATAAATAAATGATACTGGTTACAGAAATTGGTAGACCAAAAAAAGTTAATGAAGCTGTAACAGTTCAACTCAAAATGAGTCCCGGAAGGTCTTGAACAGCACAGATTGACAAGATTCAATATCCAAGGGTAGATTTTCCCCCAGAAAATAAGCAAAGTATCAGATCCTCTTAACCAATCAGGCAATAAAACCTTGCATGTTTAAAGAGTAACTTAACACCAGGCTGAATAGCAGTGTTTTGCTGCCTTCTCTGGTTGAAAGTTTCAAGCCTGTTTTACCTCTGACCACAGCCAGCATCACTGATTGTTGTGGTTGGGTGTGCTTTGTTGCACTTGTAACCACACCCAACAGTGATGTCATGTGGTCCTGTACCACCTGTACATCGCTGCAGCAAGGTCTAAAGTTAAACCACTGGAGGTCAGCAAAGACAAGAATTTCAGGGGGTGTTAAGTTACTACAACAACAAAATTCACACGATTAATGAATGGCACATGCGTCATTTTTCTCACTGTGCTAAAGAATGAACCACTTTTGCCTGTGATGGGGGAGGAAGTGGTGGAGGACAGTTTGGGGCTTTGAGTCCAGGCTTTTTCAGAGGCTTTTTGAGGTTGGCCGGATGAGCTCGGGGTGCAGGTGTCGGCTGGGTCCTTGTGTCCGCAGCCGCCGGTTCTGCGGGCGGGGGTGGAGGGGTCTGGAGCTTGGGAAGTGTTGGGAGTTTGGGTTTAGAAAACTGAACTGTCAACTGCTCGTTAGGTTGGTTAGCTTTGTTCAGGTTCAAAGATCTTTTCGCTGTAGGATGAGAAAAGGAAGACAGTGGGATTAAAAGGAAGCCACCTGAGAGCGACCAGATTAAGAAAAGGGTTGTGATGCACGACAGTCATCTGCAATACGTTATCTATGTAACTGAGGAGGAGCATACACCCCTAAAAGATTTTTTCAAAAAGCAGGATTTAAACATGTCATTCTGTCCACTACCATGTACTACAAATGCTGTAAATGTAAATGTTCTATATCAAATCACTGTATTATGAAGCACTTTTAGTTAAAGTGAGACTATGCAGCTTTTGAAAAAAGAAATAACATTATCTTCCTCTTACAGATTAAAAGTTGAATTACCCATCCTTACTCAATTTAATACACTTTTGCTGCTACAGACTTACTTGGTCTGGTATGACCAGTAGCTTACGGTAGCTAATGTTTGCTAACTTTTGAAAGATATTGTTGTGTAACTGACATAGTTTGCTGACTCTATGACTCTTCTTTACATTTTAGCATTGCATTACTTTAGCATGATTATCCCGTAATTGTCACATGTGGCCACAGTGGCAGCTGTTTAGCAAAAGTTATATCATTTCATTTTAAACTGAATTTTAGAGACAAACGTGATGAAACAATATTAGATGCAGCCTATTTTGACATAAAACTTAAAATACCTATAAAGTCCAATGTGATAAAAGTATATCTACAGACTTTTGATGTCCTCAGTGGAACTTAAATTTGTTCCCTCTGCCAAAAATATGACAGATCAGCCATTCTAATTCTATCAGTCTGGATTTGGATTTCCAGTTTAAGATGGTTATCATAATTTAGACAACCTCTATGCTGCTTTCAAGTTCACGGAAGGAAGTCTAACATTTGTCTGACTGGCTGCTGCCAAAGAGTGCTGCATTTAAATACTATTTTGTTAGAAAACCAAGCCCTACCAAGTGATTTGTACTTTAGATCATGAAATACCTCAGTGGGTTGTGATTGTAAAATCAGTGAAACACTATGCTTAACACACTGTCAGATAACAGTAAAATTAAAGTAAGGAATAGTTGCATATCAGGATGAGAAGACTTATAAGGGAAACTATTTTAGCCTCTACTCGCGAGTGAGGCAGTTACAACAATGTGAGAGATGACGCATGACCATAGAGGTTAATATTTTGGTCAGTGGTGTGAGATTTCCTGTTTCCTGTGTACTTCCTAGTTGTTACAACTAAAGCATTATATTTGTTTCCTCTCTGTCAGCTTGAACTAACAAGCCACCACTTTGACCTTTTGAGGAAAAGGGTAGAAGTAAAGATTCTGTACAGGACATTACACAATAGAAAGAGACATATAAAGAATGAGACGCGCTTGTGCCCTCAGCCCAAAAAAAACAATGAATGAAGGGGCTGCTGCTTCTGTAGGAAAATACGTTCGTATACGTAATACGTATGAAGTTTGAAAGATGTGGGCTTTTACCAGGCAGCAAGGGGTTAGCAAAAGACACTATTGATTTGCATTAGGGGAAATGTAGGATCCATGACCCATACGAGGAACTAAAAGTCGGGATATATCAGCCTCTGCTGCTTCAATTTTGACCATTCTTTTAAAAATATAAGTCTCTAGTGAGTACCCCAAATTAACTAAAGTGCAATGCTAAAATTCTGTAGTGCCTTGTGTTACTGAACAAGCCAACATCTGAGGTTTTGACAGCCACTGGGCACAGTGGACTTTGACTTACGTTTAAACGGTGAGGTGATCTTCACGAATGCTCTGGGAGAGTCTGGAGGTGCCTCGAAAATTGGCTCCAGCTGGCCTTGATCTGAGCACTGGCTGGGACTCCTGATCTGACCTGGGTTTGGCGCCGCTCCTGTTGCTTTAGAAAATGGTGATGGGCTCTGGTTTGCTGTTGAGCTACAGGCAGCCGAAGTGTTGGAGGCCACAACGGGGCTGGGATCGAGTGAGGATAAGCTGCTGGATGTTGTGTTTTGGGGGGTGGGTGCCACTGTCTCAGCTACAGGGCTGGCCCATGTGGAGGTGCCACTGCGACTCACAGAGCCAGATTTCACCAGGAAACAGCCACCACTGTCCTGAGAGGTCGTGCTGATAGAAATAAATAGACAAATGTTAATGTATTTTGTAAAATACTGGCATGAGGTCCAGCTATTCCAAATCATTACCTCTTGCTGCCATTTGGAGCCACTAGTGCGAAAACCTAGAGCAGCTTGTCATAAAGTCATAATCTAAGTAAATGTGTTATTATTGTGCTGTCATCACAATGATGTTTTGAGTCAGCGCTGTGAATGCAATTTGTGAATTCTGCCCTTACAGAGCGGTACCTGTTTGTCTTTGAGAGAGAGAGGTGATGAGAGGAGCAGGAGGAAGCTGTTGATGAAGAGGAAGAGACTGTTCTGCCCAGTTTCTCCTTTTCTGAGAACACAGACTGGGCAACAGGAGCTGGCAGGGTCACATCTGGGACCTCTGGAAGGTCTGGGATCTCAAAGGATATAGCTGACCAAAACAAAACGAAAGTAACAAAACAAATCAATCAAATTTACATAATATTTCATTTAAAGAACAATTCTAGTTTATTATTTCTTGGGTCTTATTTGTTTGGTTTTGGCAATCATTCCCATTGGTAATAAAATCATTGTACGCACCAATTTTATTGCTGGGATCTGAAATCGCTAACAAAAAGTTCAATTGGGCAAGAAATAGAAGCAGTCAAACGACCAGACAGGTTTTAAACAAACCCACATGTAAGCTAAATGTATTTGGAAAAGTAAAACAACCCAAACTTCCTGGTTCAACCTTGTCCTACTGTACTTGCATTAGTCATTTCCTGTGCAGTGGGTGCAATGGATGCGGTGACTTTTACCTCTCAAAAAAGTTGTTTAGATTAGCGTTTCCAGAGTGGGTGCAGCGGCACCCTGGGGTGGCTTTTTTTTTATTGTACATTGTAATAATGTTTCACTACATTACAAAATGAAGCAAATTTTACATGAACTACATTTTATGTGTATGTATGTTTTTAGACATATAAAAACAGAAGAAATAAGCAATATGTCAAAATCACCATATTCGCCGCAGCTAATGGCATGACAGTTCACAGTTGCCTGTTGTCATAGTAATGTCTGGTAATACAAAAAATTCATGGGCATTAAGGTGGCACCTGCATCAATACATAATCTTGAGGCTCTGTCTTGAAGAGCTCAAATCCTGTATTATTTCAGTTTACCTTGTGCTTATATGGTATATATTCCTAAATAAACATGGGCTTAAACAAGGTACCAACAAACTAATTATTGTTTACTAACTAATACATACACAATGCAGAGGTGTTATCACGGGCCCACTGCTCATTTTTGCCCCAAAGCCCCCTTAAAGGTTAATCTGGCCCTGATGTTTACAAATTGTCTGATCATCTGACTCATAGCGATGTCGCAATATTCTTAGATCTCAGCAATGAATTTGAAAAGTACACCGTCATCACAACCGATAGAAATGATAAAATGTCAATGTAAAACTACATAACTAAAAACCAAGTTGTAATAAACCAGAATAACCCTTCAACAGACTGAATGCTGATGTCACATAAAGAGGGTACATCAGTGTTTTGTGTTTGTATACCTTCGGGGAAGAGGCTGGAGCTGTACTGAATAAGAGGCTCAATGACTGTCACCACCTGGACTGAAGAAGCTGACGCCATGTCAAACAGGGCAGCTTCCCTAAAGAGGTAGAGAAGAACAACAACATGTGGGACAGACAGAGGCAGTCACTACATTTGTCACAAGTTATTTTTTTATAGACAAATGTCACCAGGGTGTTACTAAAATAATAAGTAAACTTGCTAACAGTTGTATATGTAAACTGCCTCTTGAGGTTTAACCACTGAGAATGTTACTGCACTCTCATCCTGCAATTAATGCACCAAACAAAATCTTCATTGCAAAGAAAGTGTTAGCCGAGCCAACAGTCTTTCACAGTTTATCTGTTAGCATAATGTTGCTGTTCACTTTCATATGACCAGGGTGTCTGGTTGATGATATACCAACGCTCATCCCTTCATAATCGGACACAAAGCTGATGGAAGAGGAAGAGCAAGCAGGACGGGGAACATGTGTGAATGGAGCATTGTAATAATACACACAGGGTAAAGACAGAAAGATGAGCTGGTCGCTACGCACCCTTCAGCTCGTGGCCAGAGTAGGTTGGGCCCCAGGACGATGGCAATGTTACTGGGCGTCATCCTGTTTACAGCCTGCTGCTCAGACAACAGAGACAAGAACTGGACCAGGTACCTGACAAGGAGAGAGAGGGAAAAAATGCATTGCGTTCAAGCTGAGTATGAGGATGTCCTTCATTCCTGCAATGCTGACCCTTTTGAGATAATATTTCGTCCAACAGTAGTGACATATACATTTGTGACTGCCAGAGACAGAAAATCAGGAACTTAAAGAGACATTTGATCATGTGATTCTGGAAAAAAATGTACACAATGAGTACACACCTGAGGTTGTTGTAGTTTTCAGGCGGCAGTTTCTTCAGTAGTACTCTGAACTGCTCCAGCTTCTCTGTCTGGTCTTTTTCCCTGCAAAGAAAGAGATCAAACTCAAGAGACAGACTTGAAACCACAGGAAAAGTTAAGAAATATATAGTGTAGATATTATACACACCCTGCTGCTTTAAACCAGTCATTGTAGAGTTCAAAGGTCATTAGAGGTTCGGGAAGTTCTCGCAAGTAACACTTCAAAGCTCCTGTCAGAACACGTTCAGAGAAAAATCATCACAGTTGCAATTAAGCAAGCTGAGGTAATAATTTAATTAATTTAATTACTGCCCATTTACTGTTGCTACATATATAATAATAATGTTAGATATTGGCTGCTTTCTCTCACTGTTTGATGAAAGTGGTGACTCATGCTAAAAATTCTCTAGCACACAGGAAATGATGTATTTTACATTACTGGAAGCTGCAACAGGGGTTGTGTTTGGAGACAGAACAGAAGAGGAACTGGGAAGTTAGAATTAGCTGCGAAAATCACATTGGCTGAACAGACCACGAAGAGAGAAACTCAAACTCCACTAAGAGGAAATCTAAGGAAAAAGAAGTGGACACATCCTTACCGGCCACAGCATGAGGGTCCATGCTGAACTCGTTGTGGTTGACCGTTTCTTGATCCAAACAAGTCTTCAGCCTCTTCACCACTGAGGCTGCTGCTGCCAGACGAAACAGACCCTGAGGGACAAGGAGGAAGAGGAAGGGGAAGAAAGATGGAGAAAAAGAGTGTTTAAGTGGGAGAGTTGGGAATAGCAGCAGGGCTGCAGTCACAAACAGCCGTGCTGAGTTCAAGTCAATTCCAAGACCAGGTCTAGTGGGATTTTTAGTCATGACCAGATGCAAAGAAGGCTGAGACCGAAACCAGAGAAGTACTTGTCAAAAACACTTAACAGCCCATTAACAGTCTGCAGAAAATATACATTATCTGCACACAAAAATATACATATTAATTTGTCTTATCATCTGCATATCCTTCAAATTCCTGAAGCAAAGATGCTAAATGTACCATTCCCTCCACTGATTGTATAATAAATGACCCAAGACAAATTGATTAAAGAGTTTCTAGTGTTTCTCAAACTTAATCTTCTGTAAAATCTCTGTATTTCCTTCTGTATTTTGCAAGCACCTACAGTACCTAGAGGCCAAACTCTGCAGAGATTACTTCACTTTTAACCACGCTTGTGGCTACAAACATTCATGATCTCCATTTCAGTTTGTCCAATGTTTGACCAAATACCTGCAAAACTAATGGCATTCCCATCCGCCTCAGCTGTACTTTGTGTTGTGCTAATTAGCAATTGTTAGCACACTAACACACTAAATTAAGATGGTGCACATGGTAAACATTATACCTGCTTCACATCAGCATGTTAGCATTTATCATTGTGAGCATGTTAGCATGTTGACGTTAGCATTTAGTTCAAAGCACCGCTGTGCAAGTACAGCCTCACAGAGCCGCTAGCGTGGGTGTAGATCTTTAGTCTTGTTTTCACACAAGGAATAGGGTACATTTAGAAAAAAAAGTTTGTTTATATATAGAAGTTTAATGACCACCAACATGGTGGTTTCTACAGCTGAAATCTCTTTGCAGTGCCAAGGAGAAAACAAATCTAGCATCAATAAAATGACACATTTTTAAAAGGGAAAAGTCAGAAAAGTCTAAATAAATACTAGAACGAAAAGGTCCTAGATATAAATGTAGTCTGCAGACTGGACTTGTGTAAAACAAAGCTGAATGCTGGGATGGTGCACAGAAAGCGCCTGTGAGGGAGTAAACTACAAGGTAAAGGTACTGTTAAGCAGAGTTTACATGCATATCAATCTGTGTGTTACGATTATCACTATGAACCTTGTTGTGTAATCCCGTCAGTCTTACCTCCTCTCTCATGCCCGTTCTCAGCAGCATGTGAATGCACTCCTGGATGGGCACAGCGATTTCTCTGTTGCTTTGAGAGAGATGAGAGAGCAGAGGCTCCCCATAGACCTTCTGGTTAGAGAGGCTCAGCGGTGGCCCTGCAGAATCAGATAAGTACACAGAGGAAATAAGAACACATATTGCAATGACAATAGCAAATTAAGACACACAGACTGGTGCAAACTAACTTCACCTTTTTGACTGTGATTCTCTTTAAGCTCGCTGATGTTTTTGTCCAGGAACTCGTGTGAATTTTTATGGTATTCTGCTTGCAGCTCGAGAAGCTATGGTCAGAGAAACAAGAGGGGTACATTTGCAAGACTTACGGATATACAGCAGTCTTTGGTTTGACTACAGCTTAGTGCATACTTTCTGTGAAATGAAATTGTATTCTGTTTGCACACAGAAAAAATATCAAGCCATCACAACTCCAACTTACACGGATGAAGTAGTTAGCGTAGTCTTCTTCCTTAGTTGCAAAGTGATACAGATCTGCAGAGTATTGGTCCTACAAAGACCAAAAAAAACAGAGAGGTCAGAGGTCAAGGCTACCCAACTGATTCCACAGAGGTGGCAGAGATTCACTGCCTTGCTCAACAACACCAGGGGTGGATGCTTGCTGCAGCCCAGGTGGTTGTAAAAGGCAACACTGGTACCTTGATGCTCTCCAACCTCCTCCAAGCTTCTTCCACTTCCTCCCTGAGCCCATCCTGCTTTGCCTGGGCACCAGTGCTGGCTTGGCTCCTGACAACACACACACAGAAATGTGTAAACAGTGTATTAGCTACTTTATCGGTAGATAAATTGTAACACATGTAGCCCTGACTGAGGCTGCGCAACTCACCTGATTCTTGCATTGTTCCAGTCTGTTGTGAGCTTCGCAAACTGCTTCTTGTTCTTGAGAATCTCTGGTAAATCATCCTAGGAAAAAATTAAGAAAAGTAAAAATATTGGGGAGAAAGCTTTAATATTTTATGAATTATTTCCATTCAGCTACACTTAGTTGTCCATGCATTTATTAAGGCAACATTCAGGGACAGAAATGAAAAATAATACATTGACACATTACATACTGTACACTTCTAGCTGAATACATACTGAGGATGGAAAAATTAACACAAACACCCAACAATACAATGCAATCCAATACAAAACTGGTGCAATAAATAGCACCTTTGTCAAGCATTGTATTGGAATGTGCTGCATTGTGTTCTTGTTATTTTGTCCACCACCTGTATATGAACTTCTATACACATAAGAGTGAGAAAAGGACAAAGATGGACGATTAAATAATAATGAAAGAGAGCTATTAGCTCATTCCTCATTGGATTTGTCTCCCCACTTTTTAAACATTTCTCTATTCACAAATCCCTCTGTGCATGTTCTGGTATGTATTTACAGATGTAGTGCAGCTGTGGTCATATAAAGTGCGGCGAAGTATATTAGCTTCCGTTCACCATACCATTCACCATACAAGCCATTCTCACCTCACTGAGCTTGTTGAGTGGCTCCAGAACTGCCTTCTCCAGTTTCATCTCAAAGTCTGCCAGCATACTGGCCAGCATCTTCTCCATGAAACAGCACATCTCTAACACCCTCCTGCCACATGCACACACACACACACGCACACACACACGCGCACACACACACACACACACACAAACACATGCCGGTCAACTCCTGTCTTGCAATTTATGTACTTTTTCAAATGGATGTCAGAACTAAAAACTATAAAAACACAATAACATCAAGATCTAGAAATGGATATATGCTGGAAAGACACCATTAAACACAAACACAGGAGGATCTTGCACGGTGTGAGAGCTTGCAACAAGAACTAAATGTCAATATGCAGTACCTAGCTGCTCTGTCAAAGCCTCAAAACTATAAATAAAAGGCAAGAATAGAATTCTAGTCACAAGCTATAGACAGTGTGTGGGGTCCTCTTTCTTTTTCATCCAGAACTGAAAACCACCGTGCTAAAGTCATGAGGTTTTCACATGACAGCAGTCAACACGGCTATTAGTCAAGGGTTCAGGTCAAGAGCATGGAGGGAGGGGTGGATGGATAACTGCAGAGGATCAAACCTGATAGAGGACTCTGCGTCAAAGTCTTTGAGGCTCTCTGCCATGCTGACGGACAGCAGCATCAGAGGGAGCTTTTTCTGCGGAGACAGAAGCAAATGTCACGCTTTTCAGCAACCAATCAAATGTTTTTTCCCCTGACTCGTCCCCATGGATGCAGTAGTTTCAGTACCATTCGTTTCTCAGCCTCCAGCCCTTGCTGACTCTGCATGCAGCCCTGCAGCTTCTTGTGAAGGACCTGAGCCGCCTTCTTGGCCGGTTCCACCCGCTGCTCCACCTTCATTCAGTCAGAGACGCACACATGCAGCAACGCTTAGAACTGAAACCATGTGATCTGTTGCATGTGTTAGTGTCTGATGTTTCACGAAACTCTGTTAGAGTTAATCAACACCATTATGTGTTTTTTTTAGTTATGTATGTTTAAAGTGTTATTGTTATTAGTGTTTACGTTGTCTTGTGTTTTTATCATGTTTTGTCATGCAAAAGACATTTTCCATTATAAGCTGTTATAGTGTGAATGAAAAAACAGGTGCTTTGTGGAGCTTAGTGGCGCTGGTGATTATGACTAAGCAAAAAATCAATAATATACATGTAATATAGTAATATCAAATATGATGAGCTACACATTTCACATAACTATTTATGTCAGACTGAAAACAAGTTTAACTGTGTTTAGGTGGCGGTATCTAAAGCTCACAGAACACCAAAGTTTTAATTAAAATGTAACAAAATACAGCTAATTCTTTTCCGTTTCTGCTGTAACAAAAGAGTTTCCCTTCGGGGATCAATAAAGTATTTCTGATTCTGATTCTGATTCTGATAAGGTAATGACTTGTTAATAATAAGTCATTTATAACTGAATTATAAACTGTAGGGATGAAACAGAATTTTTCCTCTTTTCTCACCAAAACCAGGTCTTCGTGTAGAAGTTCAGTGGCATCTTGTGACCTGTAGAAGTGAAGTGTGTTGTGTTGGTTAGTGAATATACAGGTAAACAACTCTGATGTCAAAACTGGTGCCAAAAACAGTTGGTCGAACATTATCCAAATATCCTTTTGTTATACTTTAGGGCTGCAATTTACAATTATTTTCATTATCAATTCATCTGAGGATTGTTTTTCTATTTAGTCTATAAAATGTCACAAGTCTGTGAAATTGCCCAACATAATTTCCTACAGCCAAAGGTGATGTCATAAAATTGCTTGTTTTTTTCCCAACAGTCCAAAACCTACAAAAATTCAGTGATATTATATTTATATATGTAATATATAGATGAGAAGATCAATACCACTCTCATGGCTGTAAACAGCTAGCCTGGCTCTGTCCGGAGGTAACAAACTCCACCTACCAGCACCTCTAAAGCTGAGTTATATCTCATTTGTTTAATCTGAACAAAAACGAAGGTGTACAAGTGACAAGTTGTGGTGTTACGGGGGTGTTATGTGTCTCAGCTGGCCACAGTGACTTCTCCCTGTTTCCAGTCTTTATGCTGAAATAAGCTAACTGGATGCTGGAACTTCATATTGAGCATACAGACGTGTGTGTGGTATCGATCACCAACTCTCTCCAAGAAAGCGAAGAAGCATATTTCCCAAAATGTTGAACTATTTCTTTAAACAATTATTCAATTATCAAAACCACTAACCGATTGATCAACTATTTGTTTAATCTCTATCATAACTATTAAAGAAATTCATGAAGCAAAAATGCCAAACATTTGCTGCTCCTCAAATGTGAGGATTTGCTCCTTTTGCTCTGTTTTATATAGTTGTAAATAAAATATCTTTGTTTTTTGGACTGTTTAAAGATTTCACTTTGGAATCATATACTGTACTTAACAGAGGGTTTCTTAAGGAGGCACAGAAGTGATGTTTTGGACAGAAATGAGTGTGAAGTGTCATTAGAAAGCTCTGTCTGATGGTAATAAGAACACAGTCATAATTAAAATTCATTTGAAATGGAATATACAAAGAAATAAAGTGAAACAAGTACAAAAGTTGCAACTGCAAATGAAGTGTAACAACTATTTTAACACCAATTCACACTAAGTATGAATGGTTTCTATGTTATATTTTGAACACAAATGTGAGTATTAATAAATAATGATGCTGAGCAAGAACAGCAGGATTTCTTTCTTTTTTCAGAAGACGGAAGTGACATTTTCCAATGCACCTGCATTGAAGCCAGTTGGATGTGCGAATATTTTCTTTAAACTGAATGAAAAACAATAAAACCATTGTGCTGCATTCATGTGCTGGTGGGACCATCTGACATAAAGGATTTTACAAGACATTTACAAGCTGCCTGCTAAGAAGCACTGCATTGATGTCCTGAATCAGATGATAATAAAACATGAACCACTGCAGAAGCTTTGCAGTTTAAAATTCAAGTACACCTCTTCCGCTCTGAGCTCTTTATATCTGCTGGCTGACAAATGAGGACATTTTTAGGCCTGACTGACGAGCAACATGAAGCCAACAACCTAAACCTGCAGCTGTGGTTTGGTTCAGTACCAGCTCTGTGAGAGGAGGGAGGGGCTGCAACACCAAAACCCTCTTCCATTTCTGCTGCGACACACAGCCGTTTAAAAAGGAGGGGAGGAGATGAACAGAGAGGTGCAACCCAACAAACTCCTTTGCAGCTTTGAGAACATCTTCAAGCTTGTGTCACGGCCGAAAAGGAAGCCCAACCCAGTTCGCAAAGAGGTCAGATGTGCTTGAGCACCTCTGAGATGTAGTTTCATATTTCCTCCTGTGAACCTGACATCTGACGTTTCAAAACACAGAGAGGAGAATTCCCCAGTGGGTTTGAAACACACGGCAGTTCCTTTTTTAAAATCTCTTACTTTCATTTCAGCTTTTCCTTTGGAGGCATAAAAACAGATTATTTTGAGAAGAGTAACATTACATAAGAGCATGTGAGCAGACATGTTTTATTAAAAAAGTAAAAGTGTGTGTGTCTGTAGAGGTGTGTATGTCTAGACCAATAGTCAGTGTTGTTCGGTGCTGATATAATGGAGGTTACTCCCTGACCACAGTAACATAAATAATTGATATATCAGAATCAATGTATTGTTACACTGGGGTATTAAGCTTCTAAAAACTGCTCTATTCATTCATAAGGTACAGTACATGTAAATACTGTGTGCATGTGTTTTATTTTTGTACATGTGTTTATCTCATCCAAGGTCATAGCATCAGTACAAACTGAGAACCTTGTGTGCTGCTGTGGTAGTTGAAGCCCACGTTGCTCTGCTGCAGATGCACACTGTGTCGGTTTATTATTAAACCAGTGTGTCAGCGGTATAGAGGCAGCATGGCCTGCACACACACACACACACACACACACACACACACACACTCCTTTAGACCTGCTGCATGCAAGTTTTTACCAAGAAAACCAAACAGGGTGAAGGTCTAGGATTTGATCACCCACTCATTTGCAAACATCAGTCACTGCCATGCACAGGCACAAACTTTCTGGGTCAGAGGTATTCAACCTGTTTAGCACATGAATGCTTGAAACAAAGTGACACCTGCTCATGAGCCTGGCACAAGCTGCAGTGCATATGCGGGGTGAAGATCAGATAAATGTTCTTCTCTTGTTTAAGGTTTTTGATCATCAAATTACTGACATTTCAATAAAATTACAAGAAATTATTAAGAAAAATTGCAATTACAAGTTCTATTGTGTCAAAGTTTTGTTTCTTCTCAGAGAGATGCCACAACACCATAAAGTGCACCAACCCCCGGGTAGACAACCACTGCTTTCACAATATACTATTTCACCTGGATAAGCCAGCAAGCACAGTGAGGATCATGTTTTTTGACTTCTGCATAGCTTTCAACACCATCCGGCCAGCCCTGCTGGGGGAGAAGCTGGCAGCGATGCAGGTGGATGCCCCCCTCGTGTCCTGGATTGTTGACGACCTGACTGGCAGACCACAGCACGTGCGCCTGCAGCACTGTGTCGGACAGCGTGGTCAGCAACACTGGGGCCCCTCAGGGGACTGTCCTCTCTCCCTTCCTCTTCACCATCTACACCACGGACTTCAGCCACCACACAGAGTCCTTCCACCTTCAGAAGTTTTCTGATGACTCTGCTGTGGTGGGATGTATCAGCGGTGGTGATGAGACTGAGTGCAGGGCTGTGGTGGGGAACTTTGTCTCATGGTGTGAGCAGAACCATCTGCAGCTCAATGCGACAAAGTCTAAGGAGCTGGTTGTGGATCTACGGAGGGCCAAGGCACCAGTAACCCCAGTTTCCATCCAGGGGGTCAGTGTGGACATTGTAGAGGATTACAAGTACCTGGGACCAAGCTGTTTACAGGAAGGGCCAGAGCTGCCTCCATTTCCTGATGAGGCTGAGGTCCTTCAACATCTGCTGACAATGCTGAAGATGTTTTATGAGTTAAGTTTTATCCTGTATGCTGTCGCATGCTGGGGCAGCAGGCTGAGGGTAGCGGACGCCAACAGACTCAACAAACTGATCCGTAAGGCCGGTGACATTGTGGGGGTGGAGCTGGACTCTCTGTCAGTGGTGTCAGAGAGGAAGATGCTGGCCAAACTACATGCCATCTTGGACAGTGTCTCCCACCCACTCCATGACGTGCTGGTCAAACAAAGGAGTACCTTAAGCGGAAGACTCATCCCCCCAAAAAGCACCACAGAGCGCCACAGGAAGTCCTTCCTGCCTGTGGCCATCAAACTCTTTAACTCCTCCCTCTAAGTGTCAGTGTGTATGACCCTAGGTCACTAAACTGGACATTGGATCATTAACATCGCTGCAGTACTTGAAATAATTGTGCAATATTTTCTGTTTAATACTCCTGTGCAATATACTCCGTTTTCAGTTTAATTTATTGATATTTATTCATACTTCTATTACTGCTGTGCAATATCCACCGTCTCATAATAATCTCAATAAGCTACACTTAACTTGACAGTATATGCACTACTACTTATTACTTATATTATTACATTGTATTATCATACCATACATACGTAACATCAACCGGTAAACCCACTTTGTACTTCACACTTATTTTAATTTTATACTTATACCCACTTGGTACTTAATTTATTTTCTGACCTGTATTATAGTGTATTATATGTTTTGCTTAGTACTTCTATTCCTGTGTGCACTGAGGTGATAGTGAGCTGCTGTAACAAAAGAGTTTCCCCTCTGGGATCAATAAAGTATTTCTGATACCACAAACTTGAGTAAGTTTGTCTACTCAGGTGTGCTGAACCTCTCTGGCTTTCACGCATAGAAGAGTCTGAGGTTTCCCTCTAAACCCAAACAGCATGCTTCACTTTAAAGAGGAACCAGCAACTGTGGCATGCCAGCTTTACACACTTTTCAACACCGTGTTTGCAACTGTGAAAACGAGAACATGGAAACCTAAGCAGAATTCAACATTTCCTAAAAGCAGAATATCGCACTGAAATGAAAACCTCTCCAGCATAGCAGGTAATGATGAGTTCCCACAGGCTTTGTGAAAGTCCATAAAGGTTTTTGGATTTGAGGAAAATAAAATGAGCCTTTGAAGTTTTAAATAACTGAAATGATCCATCCTAACATTAACACTCAGGAATCCTGAGGGAAACTTTGTGATGTGGATTCACAGCAGCAGCTTTAAAGTGTAAACTATAAGTTTTGCTAAATGAAAGCCACTGTAGCGAGCAAGTGACGATTACGGGAAATGATAAAACAAAGTGTAACAGTTGCACAAGTAGAGCCGTAAAGGCAGTCAAACTAACTCAGTTGTCAGTTTTACAGAGATATCTATCCAAAGTTTGATAACATTAGTCGCCATAAGCTACTGGTCATACCAGACCAAGTAACATGTAGAAGCAAAACCTCAAAGTGTATTGAATTGAGCGACGGTGCGTTTTATTGCATATGAATTCAACTTTTCATTTGTAAGAGGAAGATTGCGTTATTTCTTCTTTAAAAAGTTACATAGTGACGCTTTAAAACCCTAATGTGTAATTAACTGCTGGGATTACTGAGAAATTAAAATCAATTAAACTCAGATTTCTTAACCTGACATGGTCATGTGTGAATCATCAGACCAAAATCCTTTTCATACACCAAAACATGCCACTTTTGGGTTCACACAAGATCTTGAAAGCCCTTGAGTTCAGTGTACATGTGAGCGTGAGAGCCTTGATGTGCTTATTACAGTTTCAACGCAACATATTCTACAAAAATCAGAGAGAGAGAGAGAGATCAGGTTAAAGCACTTACTTTGCCGCAGAGCCAAACTGCTTCAGGATGCTGAGAGACTGCCGGAGCATGTTAGCAGTGGAGTCTAACCAGCTTTTCTACCTGACCTTCTCAGTCCTGCTCAGCCCCACAAGGTATCCTGCTCCAAAAACGTCCACGCAGGGTCCAGTTGAGTTACTTCATGAGGGAAAGAAGGCACAGACCGGCCGCCTCTGCCTCTGTGGTTGTTGTTGTGTGTTTATGTGTGCGTGTTTGGGTTGTCAGTTTTCGTTCTTGTTTCAGGAGTGTGCTCTGAAGTCACATCTAACACGAGCCACCGAATGAGGAAGTTGCAGAGTGTCAGCCGTGGGGGGGCTAGAGAGATTTTTTCGGATTTGACTGTCACACTATGATTTAAAAGTTAGCCTACAAAGACTACATATACTACACATATTCACAGAGCAGAACGAGTGAGTTGGTGTTAGCCCCGCCGTTATAGAGGTACAATGGCAGAACATTTGTTTTTTGTTCAGTTTTTCTGAAGAAAAATGTACTATTTCCTCCAACAGTATGAGAGAGTAAATCTCTATGTAATAATTCTGGATATTAATAGGACATTTGCATTTGACATCTCATTAAACATCATAATTTGTGCAGTATTGTGCCACAGGTCTGCTTATGCTCTTAAAATGTCCTTCTGGCAGGTTGTGGTTAGTATGTACTTCTGTAAATGCTAACAATATGTCCTTAAGAATGAAGGATGTGAAAAGACCAAAAGAGGGAACTATCAATGCTGCTGGCTGTAACAGGATCTTTGTTTCTCAGTCAGTTTAAAAATTATTCTTATTTCAATGTAGCTATTTTCAAGCCTCTGGATTCGTATTGTTGAACCTTTTCAACAGTTTTTATTCTAGTCTCTGTTTTTTTAAGTTGAACTTTTTTTTTGAAAGTTTTTTGCCTGTAACCTGCAATAAGAAGTAGCCAGCAGAAACAAGCTGTAAACACAACATTGGTATATTAGCACCTTTTTATGCTTAGCTGAACTTGTTAGGAAACAGTTGCTAATGTACACATCCAGCAGATATGGAGCAACATTACCCTCCATTCATTAGTGGAGTTGTGCTTCTTGTCACCTTGTGAATGTAAATCCAACATTCACCCTCCTTTTAGCTTTAGTTAGTTTGTGGTCTTCACCGACTCCTGGAGAGAAATTCTGGCTCTTTTGTTGTTAAAGGCTCCATGGTCACTAGCTACTTACTAACTTTTTATCTGCCGTGCTGGGCAGGTAGCTTATAGTCAGTCGGTTATGAATTTTTTTTTTTTCCTTTCTGCTGAAAACAGCTGCCTGCTGAGGCCGAAAAACGACACTATGAGAGCGGTGAGAGTGAATAAAAAGCGTAACGTTGCTGCCAGAAAACCAAAACAAGGAGCTGAAAGATGTCGTAAAGCTCCTAGAGCTGAGGGCAACTGCAGTCGCGGGAGTTCTCTGCGACTTCGTCTCTACCAGTGACCCCTTACATACAAGTAGTCATGTGATACATTGTTAATATAGAAATATTAATTACATCCGCTTTTTACTGTATTTTATCGTCCAGAAAAATTTTGAGCCAATAGCGGTTCCCTATAAAACCATGTCACTTCCTAAAACGTATTACAAGTTTATTTTATTGTACTGTAATGTAGTGCGGAAGCAGAGTGCCAGAGGTTACTGCTTTAATAAATGTTCGTATTCGCGGTTCCTCAAATAATGCTGGAACAGATCACCTGAGCTGTTTTTATTTCAAATTGTTCTTTTTTCAAAGTATGTTTATTATCTGTAAATTTAGACCGACGCAACAGCCAATCATATAACTGAAGTAGGATGAAATAACATTTCGTAATTCCGAGCTGCGTTTTTCAAAATTAATTGGATTGTTACATTACATGGTTATATTATTATTTACATTAAGCTGCACACAGATGTTGTGCTAACCCTGGTGCATGCCAGATGCTGCAGTCTAGTGGTGGCAACAGCAAAATGCAAAGAACAGTGGAATTCTCTGGTTTTAAAATAAGTGACATCACTGGGTCATACAAGTCTTCTTGAATAGTTCTTGGATCCGACTATTATTAAACTTGTGCAATATTCAGTGTTTTTGATACACAGAGTACATCTGCTGCCAAAGCATACATTTCAGCGCCAAAACAACTTGCAGGTGAAAGACACTTAACAGAATGAATCATAACTACAGATTCCAGCTGCTTTAGGCGAGCAACTGAAAACACAATCAGCATTTACAATTTGAATATAAATCACAACACAGTCATTTATCTATTAATGAATTTATTTTTTTTAAAATGACTTCAAATACATGATGGAAAACGAGGAATTCATTTTTACTCTGTGGCTACATTTCTCACATGTGGTTTTGTTGTTTGTTTGTTCGAAGCTACTTCCATATTATAGGGAATACTGTTTTCCTGATCAAGGCATTTCCAAATCCCCCACATACTGAGTACTGACTATTGTGTACACCTGTGTAAGTGTATCTAATAAACTAACTCAGTGTAGGTTCCTTGTAGCACTTTGATTACAGGAGAAAGACAGTGAACTGGTCTCGTGTAAACTTTGAAAAGGCAACAAAAGACACAATCCTTCCTATAGAACCACAGAAGATCCCATCAGAAACAGGGCAAGGCCACAGTTACTGAGGCAGTTTGAGACAATGCTTTCCAGCACTGACGATTAACAACTTAAAAATGCTTATTATAGGCAATTCAAGTAATATTCCTGGTGCTTTGAGCAAATGAGTACAAAACACATTTTGAAACACTTTTGAACTGACAGCAATAAGGTGATTCAAGTGAGGAAGTGTAAATTTGGGGGAAAAGTTCCATGAAAAAGCAAAAGAAACTAAATGTCTACCTTCTAGACGTGTTGTGTTAGGAGGACAGCTCTTCCAACTGTAAATTGAAAAAAAGGGGCTCAAAACAAGGCAAAACTAACAATGGGACCCAAAAAAAAAAAAAAGCTGAATATTCGAGTCATGTTTGGATGGTGAAAAAAAACAAAAAAACAACTCAAATCTTTAGAAAATTATACCAATGTCTTGTGCAACATATCCACAAATGCTAACTACATTGTATAATTCCTATATATCTGTTTATCCTCTGAATAGTGTTCTTTTCTCCATCTGTCACTGATTTGCCTTTTTACTGTACAAAACAGGCGAGATAGAAGGAAAAGTAAAGCACCAAAGAAATCCTCATACACGCTCACTATAATATCTGTCCAGTCATTAAGTAAACTTGCATTAGGTAAGCTTGTAAAGATGTATGAATCAAAAGAAATGTCAATAACTTCAGCAGCTTTAGAATTAAAACCATGGTGGGTGGGGGAGAGTAAAGAGGCCGTGAAGCACTTGGAAAACCTGCGATTGTCTCCTCTTAAGGACTTTTAAAGAAAACTAGAGGCATCCCAAATGCTGCATTCCTCTTCATCTCGCTTTGCTCGACCCGTTTTCCCTGTCCTGACCACACTTGTCATGGAAGACCCACGCCCCTCTGTTTGAAATGAGGGACGGGAGTTCAGGAGCGCCCCTGATCTGATGCCACTCGAATTGGTCCCCTCCCCGTTCTCCTCCTCCAGATCTCCTTCTCTCTCCATCCCTCTGAGACTGAAGTGCATGTCGAAGCTTGCAGATGGACTAGCGCTTTGCTTTGGCTTCTTCGGCTTCTGATAAAACATAAGAAGGACCAACATAGAGAACGGTGAGAGGCTCAGAGTTTCAAAATAGTAAACATTTTTCCATAAAACTGCTCCAAACAACTTGTGCAGCACACAAGTGTTCAAAGAAAAACAACTGCTGGAAATTATAATTAAGAGGAGAGCATGCAAATCTTGCATGATGCCAAGATATGTTAGACGTTCCCACCTTCTTCTCTTATCTAAAATGCATTTGCATAGTGTGTACACAGTACAAATCCCACACAACAAATCCTCAAGCTGAAATGAGAATAATGAATCATGATGTTACTATCAGTAGCTTTTTGCATTGGAGCGCCCCTGACTGGTGACTGAAAGCCCTATTGATATACAGTACACAACTAGCTGATTAAAAGCACCCACAGAAACAAACATGGTGTGATAACTCTGTTAATGTACATGGTTGCTAAACTATTAGCCTTATAAATAGTGCTTATACAGGCCTAGTTTTTGTACTTAACTGAAAAAAAATGTTCAAACCACCACCAGAGTGACCTTGCTTTTGAATTAAAAACAATCCAGAACAGTCAGAAATGACGCAATGTGTACTAATGTACATTTTCAGCTACTACATTTTTTGAACAGAACTGAAAAAATTATTCAAATCAGCAAAGTGATTCATATTTCCACCTCTAGTATACAAAGTTTTAAATTTACAGAACTGTTCGGTGTGTCAAATGTTGCGTCTTCTCACCTTTCCTGAGTTCGTCTCTCTTCTTGGCAGCTTCCTCCCTCTGTTTCTTGATGATGGCCAGTCTGGCCAGGTCGGCCCTGGCCTGGTCAGTCTTCCCCTCAAGATGGAGCTTCATGTAGCGTTCCTTTGATTTCTGCTTCTCTATCTCCTCTCTGACAGAGATAACAGAGGGGCATACGTATGAGATAAAGTAATACTTAGTCAAAATAAAAAGCCTGACGCCAGCAACTGAAGTTGAAGACATTGTATAGCTTTTGTATAAACATTCCTTTCCTGTGTGACACCTACCTCTCCCTGCGAGACAGCTCTCTGGGAGCAGTGACGTCTACCTCAGTCACCTTCTTGCTCTTCTGAGACACACGGTTGGGATTCTCAATCTCTATAAGCCCCTCCACTCCACTCCTTTTCTTGGACTGTGTGCAAAAAGAAACACCTTTGTAACATCAGTGAGACAAGAAACCACCAGTGCAGGCTGGTAAATAATGGCAGAGGCTGGTAAGCTTGTTTGTCTGCCTGCTACTGAGGCCACTACTATACCCAACCATTGTTTGGGTGTGGTTTTATCCCCCCCCCCAAACATTCAGTTTAGTGTCAGTCCTTTTGTCCCAGGTACAAAAAAGTAGTAAATTATCAAGGAGTAATTCCTAAAATCACCCGCACACTAAATGTTCACTTAAACACTAAGAATTAATTTAAAGCTATACTGCAATATTCAGTTTCTACCACCAAGTTCGAGACCAAGTGGTTTTACTGCTAAGTCAACATTACACCCCTGCATTTACTCACCTCAGATTCGTCGTCACTGCTGCTCTCCTCTTCAGACTCTGAAGCGCTCCCTTTCTCTGCACCAGCATTTTCTTCCTGTTAACATACACATTCAATCACACCAGGGCTGAAGGTTGAAGGTAACTCTGTGTCTGCCACAAAAGTCTTTCACTCACCAACTCTCTCTGCGCTTTCATCTGTCGGTCAATCTCCTCGGGGTTGCTGAATTGCTTCCCTCTGCCCTTGTGGCCCTTTTTCCCTGTAACATAGTTGTCAGAGTTATCACTGGCAAATCAACTGTATCCAACTGTTGTTGAAGTTTGTCATTCTACAAGCATATTACAAAGTTTACCAAATCATTTTCAGTACAGGGACTCATTTACTTTCATGCTACATCCACACAAGAACAGTAACAACTGTACAATGTAATATGATTAAATGTGTGGCCCTTGAATAAATACTGCCTCTAAAAAGCTTTTTGTCTACACTGAGAGACCTGGACAACACACTATGATAATTTCTCGAGTCAGAGTTTGTGGTGATGAAATACTGGATGGTATTATGTGGTGTACGTGTTGTGTTATTATGTACACCCCCTGTATTTGGACACATCTAACCCTAACTGCTTCTGAGTAATAAGATCCCAATACAACTCAGACCTGTATTTAGAGTTCTACATTTAAGATCTCATGCCATTATAAAAGTGTGATCAGGGGCAGAGTGAGTGAGTGTGTGTGTGTGTGTGTGTGTGTGTGTGTGTGTGTGTTGGGAGACACACTGAGGGCCAGCTCCCTTCACCGGCAAATGCCATGGCTATTGAGTATTAAATAGGGGCATGACGGCAAAAACAGCCAGATACATAGCTAGGGAATACTTTAACAAAACATTTGTTAAAGTAACTGGTAATAGTAACAATCGCCATCGGCAGGAATTAAAAATAAATGATAACGTTACTAAATAACGTTATGTTTAAGTGAGCCGACGCGGTCTCCTGTGCACATGGTAACGTTAACTTACTGGCAGTTGGACACAAATGGTCAAAAATCGAGCCATTCAAACCGTTTTAGATGCTGAAATTACCAACAAGCCGGTAGCCGTATTCATGCGAAGACATTAATTAATCACCGTCGGTACATTTGCTGTGTCTTTTCTGAATCGCTCATATCCGCAAATACATCCTGCTAACCGGTTAACATGCTAAAAGCTAACGTTCAGCATGTGAGAGTTCAACGGGAATTCATACTACTTTAGCTAACAAATCGCTAGCTAGAATTAGCTTGCTAAAAACTAGCATGGATTTTAATAATAATACTTACCGCCCCGAGGCATTATTAAAAGTGAAGTTTATACAGATGATATCCGCTACTGTATGGCTGAATAATCTGACAGTTGTACAAGCAAAGCCGGCGGTTTAAAGTGCTAGAAGAAAAGCCTAGAAACTACTTCGTCTCTCCCGCTGTCGGAGGCACAAACGTCGAAAAAGCTGCATCAGTCACGACAGCCCGCGCCTGCGTGGTTAGGACAATTCAACCAATCGCTGCGCTGAGCATTTGACTGACATGTACATCCACCAATTAGCTAAAGAGAGTAAAACGACGTATAAGGCCGTACCTTTCATTGACAGGAACACTTAATTGATTTTTAGTACAGGATATTACCATTATGAGAACAACATTCTTACAAAAACATTAAAGTTCCAAACTACCTTCACAAGAGACAGAAATATGATAATTTCATAATAGTTTTGGTAATATTACTGTGTAATAGGAATATTAATGATGCAGAAGAAGATATAAACACAAGATTTTCTATCCTGGTTGATATAAAATCAATACTAAATACATACATTACGCGATCATGATCTCAGTAAAGTTGTATAAATACTACTAGGACTTTGACAAAAAAATCTTTGCTCAAGGTCCACTTACTGAGTTGTTGTCAAACTACTGTTCCCAAGGTGAAGAATAAACTCTCAAATTACTAGGATTATTTATGCAAGAGCAGGCAACATTACTGCTCAAATATTCTGTGGAGCTGGATGAGAAATCAAAATAGTTAACAAAATGCTATTCAGTTTTAGATTTGCATAGTTTGTCACTCAAGTCTGTCTTTATCCCTGTCTTCTTGTGAATGTGTCACAGGTTACAACTCAACAAAGTATTAATCCAATAAGTGATTAGGGTAATATTCTAACTGTGAAAGGAAAATAAACTGCTTCCCTGTGATGGATTTAACTTTTAATCTGAATAGAAAATACAGTAAATACAAAAAAATCTTAAAGAGAAAATGTCAGCCTATACTTGCCATACAGATGTAAAAGATGTAGAAAATATGCTGTGTATTGAACAAAGATGTTCACAGTTGTTAAACAAATGCAGGACAGAAAAAATAAAAAATAGTCACTAACTGTGATACAACTGTGATACAGTGGTACCTGTCCAATAAATACAAGCAGGGCCGAGACCTACAACATAAGAGTCCTCATTATGAGAAAAATGATGACCACTTTATTTTATCTCTGCTCTTACTAGCAAAAAAGAAAAACAAAAACAAAAAAAGTTTTTCAAACATTTTTTTCATCAACAAACTTCAAACTCTCTGTGAATGAAGAAAATTTCCTATGATGAAGGCATCAGATCAGATCATGTCATGTCATTTCTTCCTTCGATGTTGAGTCTTTATATCTTCCACTTCTTTCTCCATCAGGTGGTACTCTACAGTAGTCTCTGTCAACTAGAATGGAAAGATTAAATATCAGTTATTTAACAGCTTTGGTAAGAAAAATACATCAACCATCGAAGTGCTAATTAAGTGTATACTTAAAATGTATTAAGCAAGCCTTTATAACAAAGCCAAGTAGTGTTATACCTGTGCTAAACCTACAGCATGTCGCAAGCATGGTTATGGACCCTGTGGGAGATAATATCTATTGGCCCTTTCACACATGACAAACACAGGTTTATCCAAAGTCACTGCATCTGTCTGACAGGGGTTTGAGGAGGAAGAGGTCAAAATAAACATTCCTACCTCAGTGTATAAAGATGCTTATTGCATCTTTAATGTTACTGAGAATATAAGGGCATAATCAAAGCTGGTCAGTTCTTACCATGTCCAAGAGAATATCGATCTTTAGTTTCAGGAGGTTGTTCTCTTCCTCCAGTTGTACATTTCTTTTCTTAAGCCGCTGCAGTTCCCTGCCAGACCCATTCCCACTTGATTCTGGTTCAACAAAAACAGAAAAAAAAAAAAAGAATTAATGTTGTGTTGGCCATTCAGCGAACAGCGATCCAGCAGATATGGCAACACATGCAAGAGATAGAAAATGGTTAAGTTTACTGCACTTAAACTGTGGAAGCAGCAACTGCACTGGTCTGTATTCATTATCGAAGTCATTACCTGTTATCCACTGTCCCTCTTCAAATTTCCAGCTCTGACCTCCAATGTTCATCACAGGAGGTCCATACTCAACGCCCAGCTCTATTTCTCTTGTTGAACGATCCAACTAAATGAGAAGAGAAGGTAAAAAACAATAGATCAGCCTGCCTACACACCCAATGCACAAGAGCTAATACAATGTCAAGCTGCAGCCCCTTTTGCACAATCCACATCTCTCAGCTGTCTCAAAGTACGTTATTTTATTCGTTTGCTTTTGTTTATCCTCTAAGTATCCTCTGATAAGGGATCAATGAGAGAAAGGGGTATTGGCTTTAGTCAGGGCACTTCATTTAAACAGTGTTTTAAGCACCTAATGAAGCTGCCAAAGAACAGTAAGTTCACGAAACTCACCGTGTGAAGGCTGGACAGGGATGCAGATTTGCGAGGTGGAGTCTTCTTTGGACTGAATGTGTTTCCAAAGAGCGGCATCTTTAGTGATCTTTTAAGGTCCTGTATAAAAGATGGTACACCAGTGGTAACATTAGTGTTTTATAGATAGCAGTATCACGTAGCCACATAACGTTATGTGTTTATCGTTGCTAACGGTACACTACGGAGCTAATGCTAGGTGTCTAACGCTCGCTAACTTAGTACTACTCATACCTGACATTTAATTGAAACTGTCGACTGCCTCACAGGTGGGTTAGTAGTTGTTGTGTCACTGAAAATATATAGCTAATATATTTACCTCCATACAGACTATTTATTTAAATTCTTAACGTGCTGGTTGAAATTCGTTTCTCTCCAAACAAAACCATGCTTGCTACTGCGCAAGTGTGAAAGTTCCATTTGTCAAAAATAGACAACACTCTGAAATATTGCACGACTTTTATATAACGCAGTTGGAAGGGATTTGCCAACATCAGCAAGTTAATACATTTAAAATGTAACTCGGCACTTGAATTTTCTACTCAGGGCGTTGTATGTACATTTTAATAGTCAAAGTCGTAGTAGGATAATATAAATACCCCTATTTAGGGGAGATAATGGAAGCATCCATGAAACGTAAGCGCATCACCATGGTGATCGAGTCACTCGGCTTTTCCAAGCATTATTTTCCTTGAACATATTGTGTATTCAGAGACATTTAAAGAAATGTTGTTTCAGAAACTTAGCTTGTCAAAATCGAAGTTTTAAGCAATAAAAATGGAAAACCAAGTTACTATGAATAAGAAGATTGATTATATAGAACCGTGACGGCATTACTCTTTTGTACAGCCCCAGTGGCCTAATGGATAAGGCACTGGCCTCCTAAGCCAGGGATTGTGGGTTCGAGTCCCATCTGGGGTGGTTGCCTTTTCAAATTCTCTGTGACGAAAAACTTACAACTATGAGGATCATTATAGAGACGAACAAAGTTTCAATCACAGCAACCGAAAAACAGCGCTCCACCGACCTCTTGAGAAATCACACACTTCACCGTCGCTCTCAATAGAAGTAATCAAAATAAGAACGATTAGTGATTGAAATACATGAAAGGCAGAGATTCGCAGGAAAATATCAGCTGACATGGAGAAGCAGTGCATCAAACTGTGCGTACTGCTGAGCACTTTGGCTGCATCAACTTACCGTGAGTAACGTTCCCGTGATGTAGTCTGTGAACATAACGGAAACTAGTTTTGACTCTATTGAAAAAGAAAGGCTGTTTGTTTATAAGGAAATTGCGTATGGCAAACAGATACAGTTCATGGTGGCACTTTTTATATAATGCTAATTGTTTGTTTGTTCTATTCTGCTCTATTCTATATTTACTTATTTATCTACATATGTTACCATTTAAATGTATTTATTTTTAAATTTTTAAAAAGGTAACACAATGACCAGCCTCGACATTCCACATCAATATATATTTAAGCAATTAAATACTCTTTTTAAACGGTTTTGTGTCGTTTTATGTTAATTAATGTTTACTGGGAGAAATCCCTTGTACATGCAAACTTAATAATCTGATATAAATCTGATTTTGTTTCAAATAGTAAATGCTATTCTACCTGTATGTCCAAGTAACTACACTGATCACTGTGAACCCTTTTGCTAGTCTATAAAGATTAATATTCATTTGATGGAAACCAGTCATGCAACAAGTAAGAAAATGTAAAAAAGCTGTGTTTTCCTTATGGTTCATTCTATTGGTGTCATGACATTATCTTACATAATGTGTGTTATCCAACCTCAACCCTGTAACCCTGTCCATCCCCTTACAATGGTAGACCTCCAAGAGGCCACTGTGTACTGGGATGCTGCCCAGAAAAGTGTCATCCTGAAGGAGGGGGTGATGGAGACAGAGGGGGGAGCCTACGGTTACTTCAATGACACTCTGCTCCTCTCTGGATGGGGCGTCTTGGAGATCAGCGCAGGTCATGGAGGAATCACGCAGGAAGACGAGACCACCTTCTTCCTGGCTGGGTACCTGGAAGGTCATCTCACTGCTGGGTGAAAGAATCTATTTTAAATAACAGTAACATGAAGTGTGGGAATACTCATAATCAGAAAACAGAGAGGGCCTTTAAAAATGGGGCAGTTGTTGAAATGTTACACAAAAGCCATTTTTTATTGTATTGCATATATAAAGCTGAAATATATTTTCTGAACATTGCTTTACATCACTGAGTTCGTTTAATTAATTGGTTTACATTTCTGATCACAATTTTGACAATGTAACTAGTAACTGTAGCTATTGGTCTGTGTTTACTTACTGTGATAGAAATGGTTTAATTCCCACTGTTTTGTTTTGTTTTTTGGTGTTTTAATCCGCAGACAGATGTTCAACCATTACGCCAACATGTACCCTCAACTCATAAAGGATGAGAGGGTTTTGAATCCCCTGAAAAGATTTTTAAGGTACAGTCGTACTATCTGTTCACATTCACGACTTACTAAGATTAATGTATATTGGCAGAAATTGGTCTGGTACTGGCTTTATCTTGTCTACTCTTAATGTACCAGAGGCTCCTCCCTTCAGCTACAGAGAAATAGTCTGTAAAACTTGCAAGGAAAGAGCGAATTTCATTATTCTGCGTTTCCATGGAGAGTTATCGTGTCCCACAGTGGTCAAGAAGCTTTTCCACCTGACTAAATAGGTTTCTTGGTTGAAATATTCAATATTTGTATTCATATTTAAGAAGCAACCAAATGCACTGATTAGTAACAGAAACAGCCCAAAGTGCCTCTCAGGTCTCTGAATGATCCACAGCAAACAGGACCAGTGGGCCAGAGAGCAGGTGAAACTAAGGAGATACAGCGACCCCTTGTGGAAGCATCTGGGACTGATCCTGGCCCAGCTGGACGGACTCCACGCCGGAGCTGCACAGTGGGCCAAAAGCAAACACAGAGAGGTGTGTGAATGCGTGTGTGCGTTGGAGAGATGGTGAGAGAGCTGTCACAGTATCATTTCATTCATCTCTGCCACTTGCTCTCTCCTTCCTGCTCCCAGCCTCTATCAGCGTTTGCCTTCCAGTTTCTGAATGGTGTTGGCGACCTCCTGGACCTCGTCCCAGCTCTGACACCTCGCTCCAACTCCTCCACAGGGGCCGGCGCTTTCAGGATGCCAGGAATGGGCCACTGCACGGCTCTCATCAAGGTTAGGCCAAGCTCATTTGGCTCAAGCTGTGAGGGAGCACTTGGGAAGCCTCAACATAGGACTAATTAGTCTTATTGTCGGTCCTTGTGCATAGGGTTTCCTCCTCTACTGTGTCAATGAGTGTAAAAGGCCATTAGGAGGGGAATATTTTCTCTTCCACCTACACTCATTCAGGCAACAAAGACAAAGTGTAAACAGAAGTGAGGACAGTGATGCCGTGCTATCAGAAATCCTACATCATTAGGTTTTAATGAGATTTTATTTCAGAAACCCTCATGTTGCTATTATTTATGTGTATATGTTTACTTGAAGGTGGGGTATGCGATTCTAATCCAATACATGTCCAATACACTTTTTGTCAAATTTGGCAAATATCTCCTCAGGGTCCTCTAGCTGTCCGTTCAGTGTGTGTGTGTTTGTACACAGCCCTGGCTCTGAAAATGGGAAACATACAAAGTGACTCGGACCGAGCTGCACAACACTATTCCAGCCATGATTTGTGTGTCAGGTAACGTTAAATTACCTGACACAGCTTAGCTTACTTTCTAGTTTGCCGAGATATGCTGTTGCTGTGATGTTTGCTATAGGAGCAGGAGAGTTGTGAGTATCGCTGTCTGGAGCTGCTGTGACAGTTTGCTAACCCACAACCAAGCTAACGATAGTTTTATTACTTGATGTGTCGTTGTTCGCTCTATATCATTGTATTTGTCATGGTATTGGATTTCTCCAGAATCACATACCCCACCTTTGAGTTTACTTAAATTTACTTTACTTAAGTTTCCCCCAATTTAAATAAAATATTTCCTACTACTTGAAAAGCGTCTGTATCTGCTTATTAACTAAAGCTGTCGCATTTACGAGTAATGAGTGAAATATACAGGTCTCATCTGCTTCTGTTGGGGTTGTTGAACACAATGAGAAGTGAAAGAAATTAAAACGTTAAATTACAGATTTTGGTTGTCCAAAGGGCCACGGTGCAACCTAATGACAACAATGACGAAAATTCTGGTTCATTACAAACATGACCGAGAATCTACAACCATCCTAGCGTCTCTGTGAGACTGTATTTAGGCACAGCGGTGCTTAGAGCTAAATGCTAATGCTAGCATGGCAGCGTGCGCACAATGACAATGCTAACATGCTGATACCATGTTCACCATCTTAGTACAGCAGCGGCTGATGGGAATGTCATTAGTTTTGCAGGTATTTGTTCATATTGGACAATCAAAATTTGGACCAGATGATGGCGCTAGACGAAAAGTTTAGGGATCACCAAATTAAAATTATTACAGATGTTATTATAATTCAAGACTGATTATTTTTCTTTTAAATAGCATCCATCCCCTAACTAGTAAGAAAAACGTTGTTTTATTGCAGCATAAAACAGAATATGCACACGTCCGCCACACCATCACAACCCTTCTCTCGCTCTTCTCTGTGTCTAAGGTGCTACCAGGCTTTGAGAACCTGCTGTTTGGCCACTCAAGCTGGTATACGTATGCAGCCACCATGCGTATCTATAAACACTGGGACTTCAGGGTGTCTGACACACACACCGCCACTGGAAAGATGTCGTTCAGCAGCTACCCTGGTACACACACACACACACACACTTGCACAAAGTACAATATCATACATATGATACGGCTGCACAGTACTGTATTTACAGCTTATCCTCAAAGATCATCAGAGGACTGACATGGCATAAGTAAAAGTGAGATTTACAGCTTGTATATGAAACAGTGTTTTTTGAGTACATAACCTGCATTTTGAACAGTAGAGTTTGTCAACCTCCAGCACAGCAAAGCACAGCTTTCTTGTAAAAGCCGCGAGTTGAGGTGAACGGCTTGTCCTTAATCCACACAGTTTCGTTTTCATCTTAGAAAATGTAAACACTGACATCAAGGACTTAACCCAAATCCTCAATGAACTTTCTCTGCTGAAAGTAATTCTTCTGCTAAGCACACAGCTTAGTCAGTGACGAGGAAACATCCACCGCAGTGTGTGTTCACCCAAAACAGAGCCATGATGAAATGTATTCCCTCTCTGTCAAGTCAGAGGAGGCAGAATCATTTTGTGGGCAAAGATTTGCAGAGTGGTCCAGGCCCTAAAAATCCTCTTACATGCTCCATTGCTATCAGAACACAAGTGGTTTTAAAGCACTATTTTTAGAGGCCGGCAGGCCAAGGATATCACTTCACTATATTAAATGAAGAGATGAAATACCCTCCTGCCACTGGAGGTGGTGTGTGACCCCTGCAGCCTTCTTAAGCTGCTTTCACTCTGACAATATGAAACATTTAGCACACACAGCAGATCAGGGCCAAACAGAAGAAGAAAAGATGCAATATAAATACTTTATGTAAAAGTAGAAGTAGGGGTGGTGGAAATATTCCTCTGCTTATGATTTTTATTATTGATAGCAGCAGCAGGAATGTATATTCATTATTAATAGTAGCAGTAGCAGTAGTTATAGTAATATAATGGTAGTAGCAGGAAAAATAAGTAGAAGTATTTCTTCTTTCTGTATGTAGTAATAGTAATACCAGCAGGTATAATAATAAAGGTAGTAGTATCAATACGGTTATTATTGGTAGAAATAACAATAGTAGTAATAGTCTTCATAGTACAGCTATTAATACTCCTATATAACTTAAAGCAATAGTTCAACATTTTAGGAAATTTGATGATTTCTTTCCTGATAAGAGTTAGACCAATACCACTCTAATATCTGTCCAGTAAATACACAGCTACAGCCGGCTTTGCAGCCTAGAGGTACAGCTTCCCCAGCCCACATGCCGAAGTGTCCTACTGTGCCTTCGGTGTGTGAGTGTGTGTGAATGGGGTGAATGTAGTGTGAAGCACTTTGAGTGGTCGGAAGACTAGAAAGTACCTCAAAACTGTACTTGAAAACAGTACTACTATATACTTCAGTATAGGTACTTTCCACTACTGATAAATAGAAATACAACCTACATGCAAGCTGTATGTTGTGGTTGAGGATAAGAAATGATCTCATCACAAATGTTTACTTTTCCCTCCTTCTCTCAGATATTACTACTCTAATATTTGTCCTGAAACATCCTTCTCCTCTCACTCCCTCTACCCTCCTCCAGGCTTCCTGATGTCTCTGGATGACTTCTACCTTCTTGGAAGCGGCCTGCTGATGACTCAGACCTCCATCAGCGTCTTCAACGTCTCTCTGTTCTCTCAGCTCAGCCCTCACAGCCTGCTGGCCTGGCAGAGAGTCCGCCTGGCCAACAGCCTGGCACACAGCGGGGAGGAGTGGGCGCACATCTTCTCCAAATACAACTCAGGTGAAATCCTGTTGATGTGAGTCAAGACGAGGGGGTTGAGAGGAGTTTATTTTGGTTTTTATTCAAAAACCAAAGTAGGCGTACAAAAAAAAAACTGTTGTTTTTCTTTTTAAATACATGAATACAGACTTTGTTTCTTCAACTCATTAGAATCTGCAGGAGCGCTGTACTAAACCAGACATGTCAGCAGGTGACATGATGAAGAAGGCGGAGTAGAACTTCCTCTGCGCACCTCCCCTTTCTTTGTATGAACAAACCTTTTGATCACACACTTTAAACGCTAACAAGCTTTAAAAAAACAAACTATAACTTCTGCCTGCCTGCAATCTCAAAACCAAAGAAATGGGTGACAAATACTATGTTATTTTGTCATGAAGAGAAGCAATTTATTTCTATTATACAAACTTTCTTTGAACTTGCATTCTAGTTGTACTTCAGTCACATTTCCCAGAATTATGAGGGAATAATGAGGGACTACACCGTCTTCCCAGAATTATCTTAGACATATCAGAGTGAAGGGGTTCTCTGTATTGCATGTGTCTAACTAAGAATATCCACAGTGATATTGAATCCAGCTGAGAAAAAGTGACGGTGGATACAGGATAACGATGCATGCCTTTACTGCATTGCATTCTGGTCCTTTGAGGATCCTGTCAGTCACTAAATTCTCTGTACCTTCGACATGCTGATGCAAAATGGCAGCTAGAAAAAAGCGTCAAAACCCCCAAGAGAAACTGCCAATTATTGCCGAAACAAACCAAACTCACTCACACAACATTTTATTTAGTCATTTAATAATTTAATTATATCCTTTACTTAACAAGACTAAGAGTCTACAGCCTCTGTGAGGCAGTACTAAGTAACAGCGGTGCTTTGAGCTAACCGCTAATGTCAGCATGCTCACAATGACAATGCTAACATAATGTCAACCATGTTCGCCATCTTAGTTTAGTGTGTTAGCATGCTAACATTTGAGCATTAGCACCGTACACAAAGTACAGCTGAGGCTGATGAGAAGGTAATTAGTTTTGCAGGTATGCAGTCATAAAACCAATTACTGGACAATTTGAAATTTTGACCTGATGATGGCGCTAGAGAAAAAGTCAGGGGATCACTGATGTTGTTACAATTCATCCTGAGGGGGACATGAATGTGTGTGCCAAATGTTATGGCAATTTGTCCAATAGTTGTTGATATATTTTAGTCTGGACTGTCTGGATTGTAATTACAATGTGTTGTAAAGGACATTTCTTCTCATTAAATTGCTTAAAGACAAACATATATATCTGTCGACTGATCTGATCGTATATCTGTAATCATGAGTATATTCCATTTACATTTACTTTGAACTCCACCTTACCTCTGAAGACCAGAGACCTTTCCTTTCATCATCAGTGCATCACTGTATTTGAGAGGGATTGGTTACTAAAGTATATAAAGTATATCCATATTGAAACAGTTACTGTCAGGATGCAACACTAGACCTTTCATGAAGATCTTAGAAGTAAATAATACTCAGATTAGATGCCAAAAACATTACTTTTGTACTTTTACTTTATTAATTCAACATGAGGGAAGTAACTTCTATTTGAGTAATAGAAAGATGGGACAGGACAGAGAAATAAGAACAGACAAGATGAAAATGAGACTCACAGAAAAGCATGAATTATTACCTTGGTCTGGAACTAAAACCCTGGCTATGTAAGAATTCACTGGACAAGTTTCCATAGAGATTTAGCAGACTCTCAAACAGACCAACCTTCTCGTTACACAACACCTGTGTGTGTTAATTGGGCAGCTGCTTTGATCTTTCACGTCATGTTGCTATGGGAGGGAAAGGGAGAACAGGACAGAGTGTTCTTGAGACTGACAGTCCTCTCATCACCCAGCAGCCACTGCTCTCATACTCCCCGTCCTGCCAAACAGTTGTGGTGGCCTGCAGGCAGTTAACCCGAGAGCCTTTACCTTTGCCTGTGTTTTCATTTCATTTAAATAGGGTTAGGTTAGGTATTTATTGTCTGTGCAAGTCAGTAACTCTGGAGCCAGAGGTTTACCTTGTTTCTTCCACTAGTTCCAGATCTCTCAGGCACATGCAAGACTGTGCATGCTGTTTTTCCTGTGCCAGTCATATGCTAGAAAATATGCACATGGAGTTAGACTAATAATGTGACTTTCCAATATTTATCTTTTATTAGATAAAGCCAACATACTGTAGTGGTGGTTTTACATGTCTTGACCCAAAGCATGTATGTTTTATGTTAATACAAACTTTCCAAAAAGCTTATAGTAAATTTCCTTCCTTCTATTAAGTTTGAGTTTATGTCAATACAGTATCAGTTTTCTTGCAAAGAATTTATTTATAGATATGTAATCCATCACGCTGAACATTACATTGTGGTGATGCAGACAGTCTAACTTTACCTATTGGTGTGTTCAAGGATGCGCTGACATCTGATTTTTGATCGTTCTGCTTCCTGTTCAGCAGCATCAGGAATTTTAGCCAGGCTGGCGGCAAGGCTCTAGGAATGTCAGTGCACGACTTTAGTCCGGACTGAAATATCTCAACAACTATTGGATGGATTGCAGTGAAATTTTATACAGACATTCATGGTTCCAAGAGGATGAATCCTAATGAATTTGTTGATCCCCTGACTTTTTTTCTTGCACCACCAGCAAGCCAAAGTTTTTTTATTTGTCCAATATGCCTACTCTGGTTTGAACAAATAAAAAAGTCTACTGGATGGATTGGCAAAAACTTACAGACATTCATGGTTCCAAGAGGATGAATCCTAATGGCTTTGGTGGTCCCTTTGACTTTTCATCCAATGCCATCATCAAGTCAAAATTTTTACTTTGTCCAATACTTTGGTTTATGACCTGCAAAACTAATGACATTCCCCTCAGCCTCAGCTGTACTTTGTATTTAGTACTAATTAGCAAATGTTAGCATGCTAACACACTAAACTAAGGTGGTGAACATGGTAAACATTATACCTACTAAACATCACCATTTTAGCATTATTATTGTGAGCAAGTTAGCATGCTGATGAAACCTTTTAGCTTAAATCACCTAGGTTACAGAAATTAAAACTTTTTTCTTGCTTATCGTCTGTATTTCTTTTCCAACAACACAGCTGTTTTTCAGCAACTTCTCTTCAGTTCTCAGCTGTCACAGCATCCTTAAAAAGTGCCAGCAGGAAGAGTTTTGAAGATGATCCCTGCTTGCAACTGTAGTACCACGCAATTATGGTGTAACCGTGACCAATATGATGGTTTACCAATTTAAAGCAAGCTTAAGGCTCTTCAAGTTGATTTTAGTGCAACCACTGTCTGCCCTAGAAAACCAACAGCATGCTTTGGAAAATGGTAAGCAGATGTGTAAAATATGTGTTATCTATGGTTAAAAGGCTAAAACATGCAAAATCACAATTGTTTAGGTAAGTCCTTTTAGTATAAAGTGATACTTACCTTCAAAACCCAACGCGTTGGATTCTCTGTGTCTGTGAGGCAGAAAGCAGAGCATGTCCCCCTCTCTATTTTAGGTACATATAACAGCCAGTACATGCTGGTGGACCTGAGCAGGGTTTCTCTGGGTCACAGTATCAGGAATGGAGCTCTGATTGTGGTGGAGCAGATTCCCGGGAAAGTGATGCACTCTGATCAGACTCAAGCTTTACGCAGAGGTAAGAAACAAACACCTATGTATTAGTCTGTCGCTACAGGTTTTTCAGTTTTATCCAGGATGGCTGTTTTAGGTGGCAATGTGTCTGGACAACCTCCACTTTTAGTGTGCTACATTTGGCAGGTTATTGGCCATCTTACAACATACCATTTCATATTGAAATCTACAACCTGAGTGGGTACAGTGTGATGTGGAAGAGATACGGAGAAGACTTCTCTTACGACCTCTGTCCCCGGGCCAAAATCCTCCGCAGGGACCAGGCTAAGGTGTCTGACCTCAGCTCCCTCAAACACATCATGAGATACAACAGTAGGTGTAACAATAACTCTTGCATTCCTCAAATTGTATATCCTTTCCTGAACTTAAAGGGCTTCAGAGATGTGACAGAAAACACAAACAAAGAATTCAGGATATTGTTTCTATTTTCAGACTGTAAGCAGCATGACAAAAAGTCAAACTGGTTTTGTTTCAGACTACAAGAGAGACCCCTACTCCAAAGGCCATCCATGTAAAACCATCTGTTGCCGTAACGACCTGAGACCAAGGAGACCACGTCCAGGAGGTTGCTATGACACTAAGGTCAGAGGTCATCAGCATAGTAGTGCCAGATATGTACTGTATTTCAGTGGAAGGATATAAAAAAGTATATATATATATATATGTGTGTATATACAAAATATTATACTGACTTGTTTATAGGTGCATTTATGTGTTTTTGTGTAGGAATAATATCGCCTTTTGTTTATTGGCTAGTCACCACCGTCACACAGGTCCTTTCTGTTCCCAACTTCCTAAAATGTTAGTAAAACCTGCAATGATATTTTATTGCCCTTACCCGTTTAGTTTAGTCATTTAATAATATTCTTTGTTTAACAAGACTAAGAGTCTGCAGCTATGCTAGCGGCACTGTGAGGCTGTACTTATGCACAGCTAAATGCTAAGTCAGCATGCTAACGTCAGAATGCTAACATGCTCACAATGACAATGCTAAGATGCTGATGTTTAGAAGGTATGATGTTTATCATGTTCACCATCTTAGCTTAGCATGTTAGCATGCTAACATTTGCAAATTAGCACTAAATTACTGCTGAGACTGAGAATGTCATCAGCTTTGCACGTATATGTAGTCACAAAACAAATTATTGGACAAATTGAAATTTTGACCTGATGATGGCGGTAGATGAAAAGTTAGGGATCACCAAAATTATTACAATTCATCCTGAGGGGGACATGAATGTCTGTACCAAATTTCATCCTTTGAGCCATGATGCTAGCATGGCTAAAAAGTACTAACATTTTTCAATCAAAGATCCCAGAGTTTAGAATATGTACCCTGGGTTACCCTGCCTGTAAGAGCTGCCAACATGGAAATAATTCTTAGTCTTAGTCTGGAGCTTTCTTCAGAGTCTTTTCCACTCTAAAGAAAAAAAAACTGAGTGAAAATACGAAATCCCTTTAGTTTCTGGCTTTTAAAAGGTCCAGTTTAATTTGATCAGCAGTTTTAAACTGTCATGGAACCCACATTGGTTCAACCCAGACATTATAAGTGAAATGCAAGTTTTGAATCACTGAACTCCATTAATGGCAACAGAGATTTCTTCATGGATGTGCTCAATGTCTGTTTGATATTTGAACCATATTAAATGATGTTGCTCTCTTCGTGTTACTCTCTCACTCCTTCCTTTGTGCTCTCCTTACTGATTTCTGTCTCATGGCACAGGTGACGGACTACCAGATGGCTGTCCAGCTGGTCGCGGAGGCAGTGAACGGCCCCACGACGCAGGGGGGCCTGCATCCGTTCTCATGGCAATCCTTCAACCTCTCGACTCATCAGGGTCTCCCACAGACCTACAACTTTCCCTTCGTCACCATGATGCCCACACTGCGTCGGCCCTGAGAGCACAGAGACAGAAGATACCACTCATCCACTTAGAACAGGTCATGCTTTCCTATTCAAATCAGTAATCCGAAAAGGTTTTGTCACAACCCTGAACATCCTGTTGGTGCACCTGTGATTACTGGGCACAATGTAATAGCTTAGCAAAATATGATAAAAATGTCCCTCTAATTTGGTCAAAAATGCGGATGGAAATATAAGCAAAGTTTAAATTCTCAGAGACAGTGCATTATCACAAATGAGTCATTAAAGGGTTAAATACAGACATGGGACAGTCTGATTGACTTAATTTCCCATTGTCAAATGTGCAGTCCATTTCAATTTAGTGTTACAGTCATTTATTTTATATTGAAATAATGCCAGTCTGAGGCAGAAGGACACTGGCTTGATTGTTTGTTATTAAACTATTTACTAATCCATTAGTACATCATCTTAAAATGCATTTTGAAATCAATTTGCTTGTTTCTACTGAACTATAGCCATTAGACACAGTGAGCTGAGTCTAATGGCTATTCCTGTTCCAGTTGAAATCACTACTGCTCTTTTTTCCCAGTATCCATCCAAGAGTGGCAGCATCATGACAGTGTACTCTGAATTAACATGTGGATAATTGACTTGTGTTTTCACAGACTGTTTAAATATTTGTTCCACAAAGTTTGGGATTTTAGCCATCAGCGGAATGCGTTATTTATATATATATAATTTTTGAAATAAATACTAATTTATTTGTTTGTTGTTTTCGATTATAGTTCTATGCAATATTTACTCAGGTTCACACAGTGTGGAACGAAATTATCTGACTGACTTTATATAAATATTAACGATAATAAAGTATTTATATATTGTGAAATGTGGTGCGTTTTCTCCTTTATTTAGTATTCAGAAATAGTTTTACAAAAACTACAAGTCCCAGTTCTTTGGTCTTTGTAAAGTTTGCCAGAGAGAACTAGACCAGCCAAACTTTTTCTTTCAAAATAAAACGTTTAAATTCACTGTTCAAAAGAACTGCTAAAATGCTCAGCCAATTCAACGAATACAGAATCAAACTCATAATTTCGCTATTTAATACTTGAGAAACACTGACACAACATGTGATTGTATGACACCATTCCCTCTGAAATATATTTTCAACTAGGAATACACTGCATGCTACTTTTTGATTTGCAGAATAGTTATTTTTGCCAGTAGGCTGATAACTCAGTCTGCATGGTATGCATTTAAACCAGTAATTAGAACATAATTCCCAGGCAGCATGGCATCCATAACATCACAAACATTATATATTATGGATTATGCACAGCAGGTCTTTATGCAGCAAACCACCAGCCATGTTCCTTATTCCAACAAATATGTTATCCATTTCGTTCATCTCGCAATGTGGAAATTATTTCTCAATCTTAATAGGAAATTCAGACTTTCCATCTCAAGAATCTTCTTGATGATTTCAAGCCAGTTATCTAATGTAGACGAGTCGGACTGTGACCGTTTACTAGTGCGGGCGGAGCTCTTATTTTGAAAGTACTTATCGGATGTACTATGTCTCATTTCCTGTAACTTCATGCGGCTGATCTTTGAGTTTGTGTGCGTTTGGGGCGGAGCGTGCACGGTTGCTTACGGAGTGGAGAAAAAGCCGAGGCAAGAGCGGACACGGACGGACCCCCTCGCTCGTCTTCACATTGTTAACGACGGTTTCCAAATGGCAACGACAGCGGACGACCAGCAGGGACCGGCGGACGTCGCTGCGCTGTCGCCGCATCACGGCTGCCAGTACCACAACAGCAACAGCAACAACAACAACAATAACAACAACAACAAAGACAGCGAGGCGGGAGAGAGCGCGACCTCCGCCACCGCCAGCACTACGGAACCCGACGGGTCGGTGCCGCAGAGCATCGGCAACGGCTCAGTCATCAATCCCACCGGGGGGAATAACGGGAAGTGGGTCCGGCTGAACGTCGGCGGCACGGTGTTCCTCACGACGCGGCAGACCCTCCTCAAAGAGCAAACTTCGTTCCTGTACCGGCTGTGCCAACACCAGGACCTGCACTCAGACACGGTGAGTCCAGCCAGGACACGTTATTCATTCCCGTTGAACGTTACTTCACAACAGGCGGAAAACAGCCATTACTTTGTTATAACAGGGGCTTGGTATGTGACTGAGGCACTTAAGTTAGTAATAAGCTAACAATGACCTTCTTCTACATTATTGACTTTGGTAATGCTTTAATGCTCATATAGTTTTGTTATGACGTGTTATTTTGTGTCGCAATTAGCCAACATTTCATATTCCTTAACATACGGGAAGATGACAGAGGAAGACTGGTATTGTCCGAACCTGAAGGCCATGTGAAAATGTAATGTTCCCCTCTGTCAGTTTGGTAATGCGGCGAAGCCAGTGGAAACCCAAAATAACATTTTATAACATTCCTGCAGGGACTCATATTTGCTCCCAGTAGTGAGTTGGTTACGTTGGTAACCAAGACATTGGTGATAACACTGTAAAACCCTGACAGGTGGTTAAAGTTTGGCTAGATATGCTTTTGTTTTATTCCTACAAAATGATTTATTTTGATAAGCACTGCTGTGGTATGAAAGGTGGATTTTCTCTAACCTGGCCAAAGGGATTGGTTAAAATATGTGTGCAGGTTTTGGCCCAAGACTGAATGGTAAAACAATATTTACTGAACTGTGCGCCACAGTTTTTTTTTTTAATCTTCTAAGATAGCCTATCACAGTAGCCTTAGTGGGATTAACTATATTCTACTATAACTGTGTTATCTGTGTGCTTTTCCCAGAACCTAATACTACAACTCTGTTCTGCCCCAGAAATGCACGCCTGCAGCTCCAGAGTAAGCTGTAGAGTTGTCTAATGACCAGCTGATATACTGTATATGTCCAGTATGAAGCTCTCTCCTCCTTCTCAGTATCATTTCGTGGTGTGAATGTAGCTTGGGTCAGATGGATGAACACGTGCCTCCTCTTCTGCAGGGAGCTGCACAGTCAGTAGCTGTACAGCTGGCATCTTATGGAGAGAGAGAGAGAGATGTATTGTGTGTCTCCCAGTCACGTGGAGACTGAACACACTGTAACGGCTGGCAAGACTCATAAATGATGCAGATTTCTATTATCCTGCGGCCTTTGATATGCATGTGTGTGTGACAGAGAGAGAAGGCAGTAGGTCTTCCTCGCACCTTGTAGTCTACTGTAAGTTGACATTTTGTTGCTGTTCGAAAATGAACCATTGGACGGGATAACATGGATAAAATGTCCAATCACGGTATATGTGATTTTATACTGTGGTATCAATACATATGTAATGTTTTGGCCATTGTACCGTATGCTTTTGTTAGATAGCACAGTGGAGAGCTGACAGGAACTCAGTCATTTTTTAACTTAACAATGGCCACAATGTGAATATTTTCTGGTTGTCTTACTCTTCTATAATAGTAAACTGAATCTTTTTGGGTTTTTGACTATTGGTCGGACAAAATAAGACATCTGAAGACGTCACCATGGGCTCTGGCAACGTGTGATGGGCATTTTTCACTATTTGCTGACATTTTATAGACTCAATAACTCAATAACTGTTTATGGATAAAATAACAGAATGTCAGTTAAATAAAAATTTAAAAAATCAGAAAAATCAAGGTACTTCATCACATTTTTGCAAAACAAAAATCATATGAAACTCCATTATTGCTGTGAAACAGTCCTGCTCATTGATTTACAACGTCACCCACAATGGTCTAATACACCCAGAGATGCTAAACCACAGTACAAACTGATGGCAGAATATCTCACTTTATATCATCTCACAGTACACATCGTCTTATTGTTCAGCTAATCAGCTCATGTTTAGCTTCCCCACCGTGTGCTTTAGATGTTATCCAGTGGAGGGTTTTAAACAGTGTCATGGTTTTGCAGCTATTCCTTCAGCTAAAGTGACTAAGCCAAAAACAACCACCAAAACTGGAGTTGGGAGGTTTTTACACGACAGCAGCGATGACTGTTCCCCTGCTGCACCTCAAGGCTCCGTGGAAAGAATATTCCCATGTGACCTTCAGCCGCGACCTAACAGGAGCTCCCTCTGCACTGCCTTAAGACACACAAACACACACCGAATCTCTTTCTTCCCTCATCTTGTCGCTCTTGTCGTCATCGTCCTGTCCTCCCCTCATCCTCGCTCTCAGCAGCTGACTCACTGTGAGTGCTTATCACACGTTTGTCCTTTCTCGTCCGCGTCTTTTATTTCTGTTCTTTATCACAAACTCTTGAGAGGGCACAGAGCGACTGTTTTTATTTTCCGGCTCCATCACACCGCTGTCATCCTAAAAACATGAACTGAGCTGTAGGCGAGGCTCTGAACCCTCTGTGAGTTGTGACCTATGAACTTTGATGGTCGCGCATCAGAACTGCTTTTTGTCAGGCATCAAGCACAGCCAGTATTTATTATTATCATTATTTATACATTAATAGACGGTACACTATAGAACAACTTGATGCAAGTAAGTTTGTTTGTTTCAGCAGTTTGCCAGTTGATCCTAGAGATATGTAGCATCTGTTGTCTGTTCTTAGGTGCTGTTGCCCCTATGTGATGTGTCCCTGTGTGTATACTTATGTCATAATGTAGGTCGTTAAGTTGCTCCCCCAACAAGGACAAGTTCCTTTGTATTATACCCACACATTCTGATTTTCAAAGTCAAGAACAAAAGAATTAAGGATTTTACTGAGCAAAAATATGTATGCAGAGCTGCAATCCAGGAGGCAAAGGAAAAATGTAGTTTGGTTAGATAATCACTATGCTACTGTAAGTCACAAGAATAATTGCAGTAGAAATGTGAAATCACGAGGAAAATGTTTTTATAAATAGTTTTTATTCAGTGGTTTTACCCTTCATGATGAATACGAACCATGTTTCTTTCATCAGTAATACCCACTGATCTTAACAGCTGTGAATGCACACAAGCACAAGTGATACAACACAATTAACCTGGCGAAAAAGAGCCGTCTCATTCATGAAATTAGCATTTTCCAAAAGGCAACACAGATGCAACTGATTGGAGGAAACGTTTATTCCAAAGTCGTGTAAACACATTAAAGTTGATATTACAGACCAACCAGCACAAGCTGCCTGCAAAATTTGAGCCATATCATAACATCAGCTCACTACAAACATCGCACCACTACAGATGGCTACCTACCAATAATCGCATGACGTTGCGTTACCAAACTCTACACATGATATTGCTCAGGTTTTTCAGGCCACCTCGCTTAAAATAAAGACCACCTCCACTAAAGTTATAAAAGGTGAATACCCTTTTATGAAAGAAAACCTTCACCTTCAGGGGGAAAAGAGCTATTGTTGCTTTTATTTAGGCCGTCATCTACTAAATGGATCAAGAGACCAGATGCGTCAGGATCTGGGTGGCTTACCAGCTCTGCTAAACAATTTAGAGAAGAAACCCTGTCGTTGACATCTTGCAATGTTCCTTGTGCTATTACGGAAACAATACATTGAACACACTACAAAATCCTGTCCCAAAACTAGGTCTGGAGAAGTATGACGTGCATATTGAAGGGGCTCAGTGTGCCAGCAGACTGTCTTTGCTGCAGACACCAGGCTGAAACCAGCCTCTGCTCCGGTTGTTTAGTACACAGAGCAATCTGAAGCTGAATCACACAGGAGCAGTTCAGCCTGTTTGTTTTCTTCTCTCGCTCAAGAGAGAAGCTGATTTTATCCGCGCTGGAGTCCCCCTCTAATCCGCTGACATTGGCGTGTTTCTGCTCTGGGGTTCATGGCTGTTTTTAAAACCCACATACACACAGACTGTCTGGCTGTGTGTGACTGTTTTAATGAGATTACCAGCACCTCAGCTGCCCTGCCCCCTCACCAAACCAAACCCAAGCTGACCTCATGCTGTCCTAAGCCAATTACATTATGTAGCTAAGATTCAGCTTTGATGATGCTAGATGATGTTAGCTGGACAGGTTTAACAGGGCGGCCAGCTCCAGACTATAACCACATAATCGTATTACGACAGATTTGTGATTATCAATGGTTTGATTCATATTAAATACCAGGTGGATCGGATCATACAGGTAGGCTGTGATGGCCCGATGCTGTAACGTGGGTTATTTCTACACATTTTAAGATGTTTGTTTTTAGTTCAAAGCTCTGTGGAAGTCTTTGTCCCATCTCACAGTGTCAGCATGGATTCCACCACATGCCTTGACTTGCTTTATCACCTTATCTGTGCTGTGAGATATCTAATATGAGGTGTTGGCAGGGACCAGTAATCATGAAAAAAATGGTTTTTATTTGAATAAACAGTACAGAGTTGTGTGAACTTGCTCCTTTTCTGTTCCCTTTTCAGGATACAAAAATAGGCTTTGGTTTGAGCCACACAATAAGACCTTGTTAGTTATTTAGTTAGAATCCAGGGCTGAAATTCACAAACCTTTCCTACGAAAACACATGAAAAGGTTGCTGTTCATCACCACAGCTATTAATTATTTCCTTAACGGCTTTGCTGTTTTCTCTATTACTTAAACTTTCTAACTTAATTAAATCAATACAGATGGAAGTAATATAGGTTGCAGCTTGCTCCATTTTATATGCTTATAAATATGTGGTTGCCATTTTGGAAAAGTTTGCAGGAAAACCCCCCCAATATATTTTATACGAGATTAAACCTATCTAAATTAACATTACACATACAAGCCTTTTCAAGAACTTCCTAAAGGTTTTGCTAAGGCAACATCCAAAGAATGCATTTTTGTGAGGAGGTCCCAGGGAAAGTTTTTTTAACCTAGAAAGCTGTTTCATTCACCCAGAACGGAACGGAAGCACATAAAATCAAATGTGTTTATCTGTGTGGAGCTGACATGATGCCTCCTACATCAAAAATGTCACCAACGCTGAGAAGTCACTGGTTTAGCCAAACCATCTGTGATGCCGGGGGTTGATGAATTAGCCTGATCCCTAATTAGAAATCGCACTCATGTCCAGAGTATTTTCACAACTCCTTAGATCAGAATTACATGGACAGGCCAAATATATGTGTGTTTTCACATTTTCACTAAGGCTGAGCTGTATATCATTTCAGGCTGCAATGTAATAAGTCAAATTAGACCTACCGTGGGACACTATAGAAGCCATTTTGATAGAAAATTAAATGTGGCAATGTAAGCATTTTTTATGGCTTATTGTAAAGCCTGACAGTTTAGTCTGTGTGATGAATAAGATTATTACCCCAGATTTAAAGCAACTATGTGTTGAATCTGGTGCTGTGGCTGATGCTGGGATGCTCTTGCTAGTGCCACACAAAAATCCTATAAAGAAATAGTTATAACTTCCCACCTGTCAGAAAACTTTCTAAATATTGATCTAAATCCCTGACAAAAGGAATGAAATACCGTCATGCACCTTTTTTTCTTGAGTGATATAATTCCAAATGAAGCTACAGAAGTTACATGTGGCATACATGTACGTAATGTTTAAAACAAGCCACAATGGATAACGCAAATGTTTTTAGCTGCAACCAGCCGGTTTGTCGCTCAACAAAAATTTCCCCACCCTTTGGTGGCCACAGTTTTCGCCCTAGGAGGCTGAAATTTGGCATGGAGGTGAAGTGTGTGTGTGTGTGTGTGTGTGTGTGTGTGTGTGTGTGTGTGTGTGTGTGTGTGTGTGTGTGTGTGTGTGTGTGTGTTTATGCCAATTGGCTGTAATTGGACTGGCCAATTGCAAAAAGACGCATAACTTCCAAATGGATTCATAGACTTGCACAAGATTTTGTGGAAAGGTTGGTCATGAGCCAAAGGATAGCTGATTAACTTTTCATGCCAATTGGCTAAAAAGGGTTGTGGCAGTGGGAGTGGCCTATAACAAAAAGGCGCATAACTTCTAAACAGAATCACGTAAAATTACCAAACTTTGTAGAAAGACACACACAGATATACGGACATACACACACACACACCATTTTGCCATGTCCACTTTCATAACTCATGAACCGGTTGTGTAGACACTTGTGGGAGGCTTCGTTGGACTAAGCACAGTTCCTTTTTCATTGGTGATGGTTTGCTTCGCCCTTACATCTGTGCCTACCGTATAGCAACCACAACTTTCTATCTATGAGGCTGAAATTTGCCATGGAGGTTAAGTGTTTGTGAGGTTGTGTGTGTGTGAATGCATGAACGCGTGGATGCATGCGTGTACGTGGTCGCAGCAACTATTGCGAATTTGCGCTTGTTTCAGTATCATAGAGCCGTAATGTTTACACATGCTCAGGCAAGCAGCAGAAGGCAGGCAGGTGTGTGTTTTGAGAAGTGAACAGGGCTTTTGTTTGGCTATTGGTGATAGCCCATGGGATGCGCTTACCTCTGCAGGGAGATGTTGTGGAGTCACATCCTATTTCCCCGAACAAATGTTCTGTAAACCATTAACTCACCTACTGTCCCTGTCCTCTCAGCAACTGAAAATATTATCTTGTGAGCAAGTCAGTGTACTGCAGCTGCAAATGGGTCTGCCGTAAAGAATTACTACTACTTCTGTCAGTGTGTGTGTGTGCATGTGTGTGTGAGTGAGAGAGAGAGAGAGAGAGAAACCGGGCTCTGACACATTCAGGAAGCTTTTTCGCCGTTGTTGTCATGCCCACACTGTCAAGTCAAGTCACGTTGATTAGGCATCGGTCCATCCTCCACTGCAGCTCCTCTGCTCATTTAGGGCGGTGTGTGTGTTTGCATCTGTCTATGTTCTGTGCTGTAGTCACAGCCCTTCCACACTCTAATCACTGTGATTTTCAGTGCAAACACACATACTCAAACACAGTGTTTTGTCTATAAAAGCTGCCTCCTAGTCTTCATATTCCTTCTAGGCCTGCACGATATGAGGAAAATCTGCAATGTGCGATTACTTTGTTATTATTATTATTATAACTTTGTTAATATTGCGATGACAATATGAGTTGCGATAAATAAACAAATATTGAAGTGTGCATATTAGCTATACAGAACAGGATTAGAATTTAATATTTTAAATAAAACTAAATGTTGTTTCTAGAGCAGCAACAGCAAAGTTTACTACAGCAAAGACACTATATAAACTCAATAATATCTCACCAGAAACAAATCCTAAATTAAATAATTTTTCCTATTCATCGCTTTTCAGGCAGTTGTGATGTGTTTATCGCGCATATTCCACTCTCGATGACGATGAAAATATGATTTATCAGGCAGCACTAACTCCATCCCTCCATCCTGTCAGTCAATCTTTGTGTCTCTCTGTCACACACACACACAAGCACAGAAACCCCATGTGTCTCCATCCTTTGTCTCGTCTTAGTGTCCCTCCATGCTCATTTGTCTTTGGTATTTGCAAGTGAATTTACCCTTCATTTCTAATAGGAGGCCTGTTTTTCTCCACTAATCCGTCCCCCATCTAGCCGCATCGCCATCCTGCAGACTGCTTTACAGTCTGGATCCGTCCATTTGTGTATGTAGGTTTCCTCATTCATTGCATTTGTTTCATGTCTCACATTGGTTACGGCTCATCAGAAGCTCCTGTCACGCTATGCCAGCAAAGATTGGCTGGACTTAAAAAGATGAGTGTCAGGCACAAAAAGATACTCCTCATATAAATTGGGTTGACAGCACACCATCTATCATTCAAAAATGTCTTCTTGCTGCTAGCAGAACATCTCTTTTCTCCCGATTCTGTCTGTCTGACTGTGTATTTCCTTTGGGATTACTTCGCTTTCTAGTCTGTCACACTGGAGACGATGGGTTAGAGCTCATCATTGCCTCCAGGATGGATTGCACCAGCTATTCGTAAATCCCTAACTAAGTTTTTGTGTGAAGTCCTTCCAAAGTCCTTATTAACTTCCAGCTAGTTTCAAGCTAGTGATTTACTAAATCAGGTTACACCATTAAAACTTAAGGAATGTCTTAGCCAGTAAAAACCTTAGCAATGGGTAAATTGTTTGCTAGGAAATATCTGTTACTGTCCAATCAAAAGCAATTAAATACGTAAACAGGAAGTCACAAGCTTGTAGCATAATATACAAAAATTCATATTTTATGGGGGGCATCTGCCCTTGTGAGTCCTCACAGCACACACATTCCAGAGGACCCGGGGCAGAAGAAGCCACTTCCACAGGCCCGGACCTCAGAGTGACCTAAAAGCTTCTATCTCCATACAGTAGGACGAAGAAGACTGGCCTAATGTACTCATAACTGAACTGTCAACTGGCTGTAAGCCAGCTCATTTGTTTACAGTCCAGTTAGACAACTGGACTGTAAAGGTGGAACCCTCAAATCGAGGAAAAGAGCTGATAATACTGCAGTTACAAATAAACAAACTGGGATTTGTATAAACAATGTGAAAGTCCAGTTAAGCCCCTTTTAAATATTTTAAAGAAGTCCTAAATCCTAATCAGGCCTACCTGCAGCAGTCAAAATACACCACCAAACTGGACCAGGAATATCAGATACATTGGCAGTATTTTTTGTTTAAACAATGTAGAAATGTTTTATCTGGATTCAGCATTTGAGGTGAGGATTATAATAAAATAATAGAAGGTCATAACAGTCACAGTTAGGGTGAGTGTGTGTGAATGAGTAAGGACCTGCTAATAAAAGCGATAACATGCATCTATACAAGATCATGCTGCAGGCTAAGGTTGTCTGTTGCCGCTTCGGCAAACAGCCATAAAAAGAATCGGTCATGTGAATAGAGCAGGTTATATTTATTATAAGCTGAACATCCTCTTCTCATTCTTTGACTCAGTGTATATCTGTCTTCTCCCATTCACATACCTCAAGCCCAAAATATTAACATACATGCCACCAGCCAAATGTTGGTAGCTGGTTAAAACTGCACAAGGCCACAGTTGGTGGCCCACTGTGTAAAGAAGAGATAATTGTTGAAAAGTGTGAAGGACTTCATTAATCAGAAATCACGTAACTTTTCCACCTGCCATTAACCATTATTTTTATGGCCTGTTCTATTTTTAAACATGTAGTTGATGTGAGTTGGTGAAAGTGTTTTTTTAAAGTCTGGGACTTCTACAGATCTACAGATAGTCTAGAATTGGTTTTCAACTTAAGAAGCAAAATACACGTTTGTCTGTATCTTCCTGCCTGTCCTGTGTTAATGACACATAATCAGCAGATGCAACTGATGTTCTTTAACTTCCTTTTTCACACAATTTCCAACTATTTCTCTTCTTTACGCCCTCTATATCCCTCTGCTTGAGTCTCCTAAAGGCCTGTATGTTTTTGTATGGGTTTTTCCAGCAGTGGCTCTTTTGTGAATTCAACTCGAAAAGGGGGCTCTGCTTCAAGCAATGATCACGAGGAGGAGCAGGGGGAGGATGTGTCTGTATGTTGGAGGGGCAGTAGTCATGACATAACAGCCAGGCAGGCTTGGCAGAAGTAGCCTGGAGGTGGGAGAGAAGCAGGCTGTCGACACACGTGTGATAACAAAGTCACCAACAACTACTCTGGAGTGCCAGTAAGCAGTAACTTCTGTGTCCAGCTGCAAAAAGCTGTTGTTGTGGTACAAAGGTCTCAAGGGAAACGCAAGTTGCGGTGTTGCATTTGAAACAGGAAGCAGCAGGGTTTAATGGAATATTCGAGAAACACAGAACTTTTTATAATAAATGCAAATAAGTTACTGCTCTTTTTCTACTTTTCTGACTACCGGTAGTTGCATTACCTTTGTACACCAAAATATTGCAAAATATTTAACAAATTTGCTCATTTTTAAGTACATTTTCCCCTCAAGAACAATAAAGCATCACATCATTATAACATCAACAGACCCTCCACTCTGTGAGGGGCTTTTATTTTGGAGACCTCTGCAATGCATCTTGCATACGTACATCCGCTCTGGGCAGCCAGTACTGCATATGCAAGATGAAAATAGCCAACCAGGATGTTATTCTCAAACTAGTGAGCTTTTGGGTCTAAAAATACCCAACATATTACAGAAGAGGTCCATTGCTTGAGGAAGGAAAATAAAAGTAGCCAAATTCATATTTGAGAAATACGCAATTACACGAAAAAGCAGCCCATTAAATTACACGACCACAAAGAAGTTATCTTGGATACTATAACAAGTTACAACATACACAGCTTAAAATAGAACAACATTGCACTGAATACCACGCTAGTTCAGGTCATTAAAAACTCTCTAACATGGTACATGAGTAAAAAGACAAGAAAAAGGGTATGTAAATGTGATAATGGTGTAATGGAAAGTGTTTGGTTTTTTTTTCTGTCTGCCTCTCTGATTCCACAGGATGAGACGGGAGCCTATGTGATTGACAGAGACCCTACCTACTTCGGTCCCATCCTCAACTACTTGCGGCACGGCAAACTGGTCTACAACAAGGAGCTGGCTGAAGAAGGTCTTTGATATACTTTGACTCTACTCAGATGGATCCTGGGTTCATGAGTTTGTTTTATTTGTTGGGCAAGTGGAAATAAGGAAATGCCTAGAAAATACTGTGTGCCTCCATACTGCCTCGTGTGATGTCATTTCTTCCTGAGCGTCTCTTTAATTTTTAGTTTAGTAAATGTAAAAATATACAATATACATTATATACAGATTAGTGAATATTGTTATACGCTACAGCAGTGAGTCCCAACCAGAGGTACGTGTACCCCAGGGGGTACTTCTGTACTTGCCAGGGGTTACTGGGAAAGATTGTGGAGTAGTAATCAAAGTCATTTGTAATCAAAGTTATTTTATGAAATAGAAATTTCAATTTCATTAAAAAAATGTCCACATATTTACTCAGCTATAACACCTGAACACCACAAGTATGTGAAAAACAGTTAGCAAGCGAGCAGAGAAGTCTCAACAGTTAGCTAAAAGTAATGGATAAACAGTTGAGATCGTTAGCTAAAACTAATGGACAAGCAGTTAGTTAGCTTAAGGCACGGTCGTGGGAAGCACGGTTGCTGAGGGGACTGCAGCACCCCCTAAAATCAAGCATAATAAAAACCATCAGTTAATATGTTTCCCCCCCTTTTTACTAGAATATTTGGGTGTAGTACACCTGTATTTGTGACGGGAAAGAGGTTTTACTTAGTTTTTTATCCGTTAATTATCAATATATGTTAGTCTATTTATTATACAGTGGTTCGGAGCTTCTCTATATTGCTCGCGGAAACATCGAGGTGTTGAAGTTGCTGTGGCTGCTTTGACATACATTGACGTTGGTGTTCAACTTTGCTGTCTGTTGTAAAAAGTTCTAAAATTGGTGTAAGATGTTGCTAATAACTATTAGATACAAATGATTCTGGCCATTCAAATTAATACAAAAACCATGAATTTCGCGCTGCATTTAATATGACTTCATTATATAGACTGACTTTCTCTCAGCGCCCCCAACTCTGATTGACTTCCAGCTTCTCTGGCTATAAGTAATGGATAAATAGTTAAAATAGTTAGCTAAAAGTAAGGGATAAATGGTTGAAATTCAATTATATAAAAAAATGACATCCACTTGTATATCATTAATATTTAAATAATATCCAGTTTAAAATCCGTTCACATTTGTAACATGATTGATGAAGGGGATCTTGAGTTCATCTGACGGGGCTGTGGGGTTATGTCTGACAAAAATGGTTGGGAACCACTTCGCGACAGTAAGCACATAGGAGCTGAGTCGTGTGTTTCTTTTGTTTCAAGGTGTCCTGGAGGAGGCTGAGTTCTACAACATCACCCCACTGATCAAACTGATTAAGGAGAGGATTGTGGAGAGGGACTCCAAAGCCACGCAGGTATACACAGTGTCTTTTATGTGCTTTTGTAAGTTTTTATGATGGAGGAGTTTGCTGCTTCGCTCTGCTCTAAGGGCTTTAAAACTCAAACACAGATCGCCTCAGTCACTGCAGTCATTTTTAATGAAACTCCCTAATACAGCATATCATGTGTATATAACGTTAAATATAGAGATATAGTGTAACATAAGTTACATTAATATTCTTAAAACATATTGCATATTTTGCATCTAGCAGTTATAATATGTACTGTACTTCATATTTCACTACTTAACTGTCTGCATCTGAAACAAACATACTGTACACATACACACACACACATGATGGTGGTGGTATAAGTGCAATGCCTTTCAGTCATTAGCTCTTTGTTCGTGATTTCACCCTTCTGTGCTTCTCTAAAGAGAGTGCTGCTGTACATCAGGCTTCTCTCTCCTTTCTTTTCTTTTCTCAGGATGGTTGCACGCACTCTTACATAATCCCACTGCCCTCCCAAACATACACCCACTTTCAATGTGTTCTACTGTACTGGACTCACTGCTAGTGTTTGCCTGGGGCTAAATATGGTGCAAAAATATGAAAATAGAAGTGTTGGTTTTGTAGCTAGCTCATGACTAAATTACTTTTTTCTCTTTGATTGCTGTCCACCGCCTCCATGTCATGTTGCAAAGGTTTGAAGGAATGTTGATATGTTTTTGGAGAAGTGACCTAGGATCAGCTATGTAAGGGATCATTGGCCAAATGGCATCAGGTCATAAGGCTCTTCTCATTTCTCTATTTTGTGCCACCTCGTCTCCTCTCTCCTCCGTCCTCCTGCCTGTGACCCCATCTTGAAGGACGTCTCAATTCCTAAAATACATCTTGAGGAGAGAGGAGGTTTGCCGGAGGAGCTATGAGCGAGGATGCACAGGTGTAATCGTTTGAGGAAGTTTTTTCGGCACCCGTGATGTATAAAAGTCATATTTAATTGACGTCGCTTTTAAAAATGATGGCTCCGAAGCAAAGATGTCTCATTTTGTTAACTGCCTGTTGCCTCGACTCCTCTCTCCTCGTGTCTCTTCCTTGCCCCCTTTGCTCGCATCTCAGGTGGGAGGGACTAAGACGCGAGGAACGTAATCGAGGATGTACAAACTGTGAAATGAGAAGAGGGGATTGTGTGTCTGATGCCTCCTGGATATGTTAACCTGATTTTTGGCCACTTGCAGTAAAGCATAAAATGAAACTGCAACGTAAGAGCAGCTTTCTCTCTAGTTTTTTTAGTTGATCATTAAAATGTTTGTAAACAACAGCACGGGTATACATAACATTTATAAAATTAAAGACTAACATTAATCTAACAGCAGTATTAAAGTCATAATAAAGTTTTGATTATCGGTACAACATTGTTTTTTCTTTTATTTCTCTCTTTAAAGATGATTATACCTTCCTTTTCATCCATCTCCTGTCTCCTCAACCCCCTCTCCTCTCTTTGCCAGCAGGTGCCCCCCAAGCATGTCTACCGAGTGTTGCAGTGCCAGGAGGAGGAGCTCACCCAGATGGTCTCCACGATGTCGGACGGCTGGAAGTTTGAGCAGGTCAGCGTGCGCGCCTGCAGAAAGCCCCGCACCGGACTGCTCTGGACTGTGGGTTGGACTCACGCTGCTGCTGACCCTTAAATCTTGACCCTTGGCCTGACCCCTTGGCCCTGACCTGAGCCCTGCTATCTGCACTCCCAAAATGAGTTTAGGACTCCCAGATTCATTAGTTTACTCGATTTATTGATCTTAAGTAGGACCAATCTACTGAGTCCGTATATGCTTTCAAAGATAGTCCCAACGAGTCTAATCTCGTCATGCAGCACCTCCTTATCTCAGTACCTTTTACCTTCAGCCTCTTACAAAGGGTTCAGACTGCAATGTTACTGGAGTGGTACCGGGTGCAGCCTGGGAGGGTCACCTCTTTGTTAAAGATGTTTGTCCACAGCTGGTAGATTTTAAAAATCTGTCGGAGAACCATTCTGTCAAAGTCATAGACCATCAAATGTCCACTATGTGTTAATTAAGTCTACTAGAGATTACAGGACTTAGACACCTTTAATAACACAAATGGTGTGTTCACATTGTGAGCAACAAAATCAAATACATCACCAACTAAGTTGTATGCGTCTGTTGTGGATGCATGAAACTTTTTTGCATGGCTGAGCTAATGCCCATGCATTCATTTTGAGAAATGTAAATGTTTGCCTTGATCATTTTCTATTATATTTTCGTTATCCATTTTTGTGCTTTCTTGGCTACAGATATTAGACCGGACTGAACTAGAGCTGAAACAATTAGTGGATTAATCGACAGAAAATTCATTTTCTACAACTGTGATAATTGATAATGTGAAAATGGAAAAATTCACTGGCTCAAACTTCTCAAATGTAAATATTTACTTTTTTGTTAGTCGTCTAAACTGAATACCTTTGGGTTTGGTTCAGTGGTTGAACAAAACAATCAGTCTAAATATGTCGACTTGGGCTCTGGGAAATTGTGATTCACAGTTTTCTGTCACTTTATAGACCAAATGATTAATCAATTAATTGAGAAGTTGCAGCCTACTCTAGACTTTAAATGTTTAAGTGCCTAACCGTGGCACACAAATGTTTAAAATGTTGTAGCTGCAGACCAGTATTTACTCTCACACTATCGACAGCCTGTTAGAATAGAGCTGCCCATTGCAACAGCGTGAACACACAGTAAAAATTATATTGATCTCGATCACTGTAATGTCGGTAACAGGGAAAAATCTTTCAGTGTTAACATGGCCTGGCCTCCTAAGTTGAGAGACTTTAGTTCATTGATGCCCTCTCCAATAGTGACACTCAGACCTACACCTCAGAGCGTCATGGAGTCTTAATAGGTCAGCCTATCCACACTGTAGCCTAGGAATCACGTTTAGACCCCCCTTTCCCATTGCTTTGGCACTAAGCTCCACTGCATGCTGCACAGCTATGATTTGCACACATATTCCTGCAGGAGCTGACCCACAGTTGTTTTGCTGCTCCCACAAGTAAAAGATGCTTCTTGTTGAGTCCACTGCCGAGCGTGTAGCAGCAGCCTGCCCCGCCCCCCTGCATGAGCACAAGAATCTTTCCTTGCTGTAGTATGGGATCTCAGTTCTCTGTTTCTTTCCCTCGCCTGCTTTTTGTTTTCTCTGCTGTAATCTCTAATTCTTCCTGACACTCTCTCTGTCTCTGTCCCCCTCTCCTCTGTATACCTCTCTGTATCTGTGTCCCCCGTCTTTTTCTAGATGGTGAACATCGGCTCGTCATACAGCTATGGAACAGAGGACCAGGCTGAGTTTCTGTGTGTTGTATCCAAGGAGCTTCACACTGCTGGATCTGGACTGGGTACAGAGCAGAGCCACAAAACCAAGGTGAATCTTTGTCCTTTTTTCCCTCACAAATGTATGTTTAAAGACTTGCCGTAGGATCAAGCTGCCAGGCTGTGTGTCCATGTGTGGTCCTGTCCTTGTTTTGCATGTGTGTCTTTCTGTTTTTGTTGTGTTGTGTGTGAAAGAGAAGGGAGAGTATCTCCTCTCATTGATGCGGATGCGAGTGTGCTTTGATCCCGTGTTCTCCACTGAAAGCTCCAAATGTCACTCGCCTCGAAATGTCATTCACAAAATCATTCACTCCATCACTCACACAGCTCTCCCTCTCTTTCCTGCTATTATCGACCCCTCACTGTATCAGTCTATTTTCTCTCTTTCATATGGATATATAGATATATATCTCTCTGTCTCTATATTTACCTCAGCTTCTCACTGTCCACTCACTGACACTCATCAGCGTGTTCATTTTTTGTTGTTTTCTGTCTTGTTTTTTTCTTTTCTTTTGTGTTTTCCGCTCCGTCCTTCATGCTGAATGAAGCCAGCAGAGATGCAGGAAGAGGAAGCCGCGAAGGATGAGGAGGAGGAGGAGGAGGAGGGAGGGAGAGATACCACGCCAAATGAGTGGCTTAGAGAATGAGGGAGTCATGTTTCTTTGTTCCAAAGAGAGACGGGAATGGGTGAGGAACTGTGCGATAGATGTGCTAGTGGGTAGACCTGGTAGATTTTAGTGTGTGTGCGTGTGTATATGTGTGTGATGTCTACAGAGATCTGGGGTGTTTCATGGCACTGCATTGAGTACGACCTCTAAGCTGTCCCTCTTTTTCAGTAAACCCAGTCCTTACTGGAAAATGAAGAGCATAAGAAATGGGAACCACACTATCTTGAGAATTTTAAATCAATCGAACAGGAAGACGAGTAACAGTAATTTAATTTAATTACCGCTCAGCCCTACTGATGACATTAATTAATGCTATTAGCTAAGTAAGAAAGAACAATCTCATCATCTTTCAGTCACAACCCTCCAGTCCTGATGCTGTCAACTGATGATCTCTGCTAATTAACCAGGCTGGAACAACTACCATCCTTTCCTCCATTGTCCTGAGCAGGCATCACAGAAGACAGACCCGCATCTGTTAAAAAAAGCTGCTGTGATACAGCTCATGTTTCTGCGAGGAGTAGAACCTTTTTCAACATTTTCAGACTCTCAGACCACTAAAACCCCATTTGATAAAACACTTGGCATGCGTGATGAATTTAGCTAATTGGGCAATGGATGTCACTTTCTCGTGCTGTTTGACATACTGACCTGCACCAGATTGTATATGTGTCTAAACATGGACATGCTCAGTCTGGTCTAGCAGTGACCCGACACAGCTTTCCAGATATTGATCGAGCCCTAGTGTGTCTCTATGGGCTGTCATTACCAATGCTATGACATGAAATATCTCTGACCTTTTAGTGCAGCAGCAGCAGTGCAGTAGTGTCCTCCTTCCTAGTCTGTACACATACTGTATTTTCAGTCTCAATGTAGAATCACACAGTTACATAACGGACATATATAAAGACATTTAAACATACAAAACCAAGTAAATGTTAAAGGGGCACACATTTTAAAACATATAATAAGTGTATGTTTTTGTTGATGTTCCCAGCCATTATGCCTGTCAGTACAGTCATTTGCTGTCATTCTGTCACCATTTTCATCACCATCACCTTCATCACAGCCAAACCAGCATAGCATAGATTGTATCAAATGTTTATGGATCTGCAATGTCCTAATGTCTGTTTGTCTTTTATTTCACAGCTTTTCCAGATCCATGGGTCCCGGATGTAGAAATCACAAGAATTTAAGTTATTTTTTTCTAGGCTTATTATGACATTATCTGTACATGGTGTATATGTGTGTTGCCTCAATGGACAGTCATCAAAACAGATGTGTAGCATTGTTATCAGTTCACAGACAAAATGCCAGTTAGAAAGATTACCAAATGACCAAAAAGAAAAAAAAAAAACTAAATCTCACGGTCAGTCACAGCAATATCTTTGAAAGTATTTTTCAGTGAAACAAATTGTATCAGTAGAAATAATAATGTGTTGGTGTGTGCAAACATTATATTGCCAAGTGCAGTAGTGGAGCTTAGTAAATTATAACCAAAGAGCCAGATTAAAGCTGGCTGATCTAAGGTGCTGAACCAAAATGTGACAGAGAATATAAAATCAGCCTGAAGAAAATTGACACTGTTTTTGTTACCCAGTGAGGAGCCTTTGCTGCGTCACTATGATCTGATAAATGGTGTCTAAGGATCAGATTACATCTGTGCTCTGCAGCTTTGGATTATAACATTTCCTAATGTAAACACAGATGGAGGTATTAATCAGTTAATCAAAGTTAACCTAAATATTTCATAATTTACTGTCATCCCAATGATGGATGCAGTTGTTACCCAAACCTTGTACTTAAAACCATTGTTCCCACAGTCTTCTCAGAAGTTTCCTCCTGAAAGAAAAAATTCCTATGGCCGCTGTTGACTGCAAACATTTCAGCCAGGACCAACTCTACTTTGTTAAGCTTGTAGGAAATAATGAGGATAATTGAACTATTTGTTGCTCTCAGTGTGAAGATGGGTTAACACAGGTTTGGTCTCATTGTACACGGACTCCACAGTCCTTTTAGTCAAGGCTGGAGCAGATCTTGGCAGTGTACACTACATACAAACTATACAAACAAGCTTGTTAAATCACCTGTTTTAGCCCTATTTAGATATGACCTCATACGCAAATCAGTACACCTTCAGTTCTGAATTGACCTGCTTGTGGGTCTAGTTATTTGATCTCAGTGTGAAAATGGGTTTAACGCTGGTTTGATCTCATGATATTAGATGTTAGTTTAGCCATTTATTGGTTTTGTTGGTGTTAAATGGACATATGGAAACCGTGTAGCTGGAGACAGACAAGGGCATTTGTTGGTGTTGGATATTTACTGGTCACCTTATAAAGGTTTCATCTGGCCACAGCGAGACTGTCAGAGACCGAAACAGTCACTGTCCGACAGAGCTCAAAGCAAGCACACACACACTGCACTTACAAAAACACACACCGCTCTACATTTTCCCCTGCACCAACACCGTGTGGTGAGCTGATAGACACCTGCATCACCTCGTGCCGGTGCATGCTCAGCAGCAGCATCATCTCAGTCTGTCACCCTGGCTGGGATCCAAAGCCAGCTTTGGCCCCAGCTGACAGAGCGATGTTGGCATGAGTTAGGAAAGGCTGTAACAGAGAGAGAAGGGTAGAGGGCAGGAGGGACGGAGGGAGATCACAATGAGTTGGAGAGGGTGAGACAGGAGAGTGAGGTATATCTCTATTTTGTAATAGTGATAGTCACACAATGTCCACTGTCATTGTCTTTGTTTGTTAAAATAAGGAACGGCACTTAACTCATACTATCAACTCTCACTGTGGGCAGAGCTGCCGCAGTGCAGGTGTATGATTGAAAAGGGTTTAAGAAGCAGTTAGTTAGATAACACGTGACTTTTAACAGCCTCTATTGGTAACTTGTAGGAACTGCACCACAGATCAAATTTAGTCTTGGCACAACTTCTAACAGTAGTTTGTATAATGGTGTGCAAGTAAATTAATTCATTTCTAGGTGTCATTCAGCAAATACACCTGCCACAAGATTTTGACATCAAATTTACTGTAGATTTACTGGTAAAACTCTGGAGGTGAAGTTGTTGAATGCTGGAAAATAAAGGATTATACATAGCTTAAAAATAGTGTTCAGTTTTTATCAGCAGGTAAAAAAATGTGTAAATATGCATTTAGCCTAGAATATGTCTATCCAATGTCATGTCATAGCTTATCAGAAAACATTTAACCAAACAAAACATAGAACAAACAAAACATCTACAACACATTGTAGAACAGATGCCAATAGAAACTGGGCAGGACGTAGGGTCTCTTTTGAAGCATTTCTTGGAGGCATAAATAACAAAAATAACTGAGTTCATCCACAGCGAAATAGCCATAAGAGTAGAAACATTACAACAAAAAAAGGAAAAGAAGAAAGGGTAACCATACAAAGTTATCTGGGTTAGCTAGTTAGCCCAGTAGACATTCCAAATTCAAGTTAGCCATGCTAGCCATATTAGCTATACTGGCTAACAGCTGTCTAGATAAGATGGTTAACAGCATAACATATTTTTTTAAAGGCCAATTTCCTCAGCAGCTGGGCACTTTAGTTTTTAGCTAACATTACTCAAAGAGTGGTGAATAGTGCATTTATTTGGGTTTATTTTCAGCCGCAGAATAAAACACATATGGTAGGATAAATACATACTTGGTTTTTGTCTTTTTATGGAATTTGTTGACCAGAAGAAAAATATAAAAATATCACTAGACTTATCCTTTAAAGTTTGTCATTACAGCTGTCCTGCACTGACCCTAAAAAACTGCAGTTCTTTGGCCCTGTCCACTGAGGTTTACCTCAAGCAGAGAGATTATTTCTGCCTCTAAGATTTCTGCAGCCATATTGAGCGTTGGCTGGCAGCAGCTTATGTCGGACGCCCCTGCTGTTTAGCTCCTGTGTAACACTGACTGACCAGCACACAGTAGGGAAACACACAAATACACTCGGGCTGTTTTATACAGGCAATAAGCAGTTAAGAGTTACAATGTGAGACAATCAAGAATTAAGATCATGGTTGGTGACTTTTTTGATAACATTTTGATAATTGAATTTGAAAAAATAGGCTGCAAATACAATTTTATGCGTTTGTGTGTGTGTGTGTGTGTGTGTGTGTGCGTACATAAGATAAAGTGTCTCGTCCATTTCAAGTGTAAAATAGAAACAGATATCCGGGACCTTTTTAAGGTTCTTTGCAATACCTTATTAGCTAGATTAGCAGAGTACAGTAAATGTTCGAATAGTAATGATAAAGTTACCCATCATGCTTATGATAATCATAACAGTGATATTAGCAGGAGGGAGAAGACTGAAAGAGACATAATTACGTTTATTGTTTTGTTACTTCAGCTTTTTCTTGTGACTCTTTTAACTTGGATCATTCGGTGCCTTGAGTTCAAGCTGCAAAACTGACATGTCAAAAGACAGACCTGTCAAAATGATCACAGGCGTTATTATTACATGCATTTTTTTAAATAGCTGTATTCATATTTTAGTCGATGAATGGGTAGTTTACAGTCTTGCTGAAAGTCCAGGTATGACATTTATGTAAATTTCTTCCAGTGCGTATTTGCTCTGAGAATTTTATTTTTCATAAGGTGTTCAAGTAGAGATAAAGAAAGTACACATACACAGTGAAGCAGTTTCATGCAGCTCTTGTTGAAGGCTTAAGCTGTTTGTATAAAATGTCATGGCTTTTTTATTTTATTTTTTTTTGTACATTCGGTTGTCTAATTTATTCACAAGGTTTCTTTTTGAATGTTACACAGTAAAAAGACTGTGACTTTTTTTTTGTGGGGGGTTTAACGTCATCTTTGGATGACTTTTGCTTTTTTCTACTTGATGACTAGCTTTTATTTTTGATTAACCTGATGATCTTCAACAGTATATAGAAATATATTCATCAGGTTAGCTAAATATTCATACATATAGTTCACATAAATGCTGTTGAACAGACATTTCCCCAAGAATAGATTTTAGTTTTCCTCTCAAATTAAAATGTGTTACCATTAGGCCAGTTTTATAAAGCTCCATTTGCATGTCCAGTTACCTTGTTTGGTTTGCTGGATCCACACTTAAGTTTTTTATTTGTACACTATTTGTTGAATTGTTTCTGCTGTATAGTCTGAGTGTGTTTTCACATAGTATTTGATGTGTAAAAGTCTACATAGCAGTCCTCTTTCATTATTCTGTGCAAAAAAACAAACAAACAACAAATCTGTCAGGCAGCTGTGGATAGAAAAATATTTTTATCTGATGCTGGAGTTTCTTTCTTCTGCTGTCTATAGAGCCTCAGTGTCTGTATACATAAAACAAAACTATGTGACATGCATTGTAACGCCTCAGATGAACCTGTAAAGGCTTCAAGAAACGCTGTGTGTTCTGATTTCATTGAACTGTATTTCATCAGGACCTGAACAACATACAATATTTTCAACAATGTGACAGAAGGTAAATTGTTTTTTTTTGTTTTTTTTTTATTTAATGTTAATGAATGTCACCATTCTCAACAAAAATAAATCTTTGCCCTTTGGTCCTTTGTCTCGTTTTTTGGAGGCAGACGTTACAACCATGACACGGTTGTGATGAGACCACCTCACCTTACACTGGTATTTAGTGCTACGTTTAAAATAACAAAGCCAGCTCTTCAGTCAACAGATGCATACAGTTAGTGCAGTAGTTATCTCCTAAACCATCTCATGTCAATCTCAGTGGTTGAAATGTACAGCCAGTGCTCCATTAGAGATACAACTGTGGTCAAAAGCAGTTGTCTAAAGATATGCCCTTTGGGTAAAAAAAATACGTATGAAGTAAGCATATCAAGTAACCAGTACAAGAATAAAAGTACATACAAAACACAGCCCGTATTTATCGAACTGCTAAAAGATAATAGTAAAAATCCTTCACTTTTACTCCTACTCACAAACTTAAGACTAAAAGTTATTTATCATATTTCTTACTACTAAAAATGCTCTTAAATTTAAGGGAGTGCCAAAGGTTAAGTTGGTTAGAGTATATCCTAGATGACAGAGACAGAGGTGAGTACACACCCACCGTTTTGGAGTGTACAAGAATAAGACAACACAGAATAAGGTTATTTTAGCCTAGTATTTGCATTTGATTTGAACATTCAATAGTATGTTACACCACTTTTTTGCATTTATCAGTAATGAAAAACCAAGAATAAAGCTCTCTCTCTCTCTCTCTCTCTCTCTCTATATATATATATATATATACACACACACACACACACACACATTATAAATATTCTAGATTGTTTCACATGGTAATTGCTGAGAAAAAAACAAGACATATTAGGACATTTTAAAGAATTTAAAATCACGTATGTTTTTGCAAAATAACATCACTGGGTGAAATTGCAGGATTTTTAAAGGATGAACAATATGGCAGATATAGGTTAAAGGAGCTATATGTAAGAATTGGCCACCCGTCAAATTCATACTCCAAACAAATTAGGGGCAGCATATCACCAGAAAGTTAGGGTGTCCATCCCTATCATAGAAATGCGCAGTCCCTCCCATAGGTCTTTCTTTCAACCAACAGCTAACTTAACATAACATAGTAACACTGTCAGTAATGTTTTGCAATTAGCTACCTTGCCTAATAGCGAACGTTAGCATTAACAGCTGTTTACTTACCAGTCTAGAAGAAATGTTGCGATTTCAGCATAAACATTTCAACATCCCTTTACTCACCGAGAACTGCCTAACTCTTGTTTTGTTTATATTTCTATCACTTCATTCTTTGCCTCCAAAAATGGTTTCTTGCCCTCGGCACAGCACTACTTCTTCATCTTCTCATTGGACGCTACAGTGACTCTCTATCGCCTCTTGAGGTACAAAGTGGTATTACGAGACAGGACGGGCCAAGGCTAGCTTGTTACCATGCTAACTTCAGTAGATAGCTCTGCAACACAATACATTTGACATAACACCAAAACTGTTACTTCTTCACATTCTGTTCATAATTTGAGTTATTTTTTGAATGTTTTAAACTAAAATTCTTACATATAGCTCCTTTAAATCATTGTCTGATTGGCTATTCCTGCTCAAAGCATAAATGTGATTAATCGTGTAATAAGAGAGTTGTTCTTAAAATCTCTTTCTATGCAGTACTTTGCTGTAAGAAGGAGTAAGTGACTGATAAATGTGTCATTTTCCTCTCACTCAGAGAAGAACGAATTGTGTCAATAAATATGGCTCTAAGCAGCTCATGATATTGGCCATGGTTGGCATTTAATAATAACCTTTTATTTACAATCACAATCTTGCAGGTGCACTGCACTTCATGCTTCAGGGAGAAAGCTGGTCTGGCTGGTCTGGCTGGCTCTCCGTATATATTATCTTTTGTACACAAATTTACCAAAAAGGTGGGAACCAATTGTTTGTGCGCACGCAATAGCATTTCGATCACTTGATGTAGTAAAACATGGTATTTTTTTTCTCTCTGTGGCCACTCCGGCATACTTTAGAGGATTAGAGCAAGTGTAATTGCTCTAATGCAAATGTAAAGTTTGGCTCGGATCTGTAGATTTGAACCAAATCTAATAATTGTTGGGTTGCTAAGTCACTAATTCATACTTTGGTGCATTATGTTGAGTTCTGTTGCACCAACTAATTAATTCGCTCATATTGTCATGCTTATCAGCAGAGATGCACTCACCATTTCCCTCCAAAAATGTGAAAGACATATTAAGCACTGGGAACAATTGCAATATCTTGTCTGTCATGTTGCTCAGGATAATTTTAGCTCCATATGACTCAGTTTTATACCAAGCAACCTGTTATCTTCACATCTGTGCTTGCTGTTGCACTTCTAACCAGGGATTCAATAAGGAGCACAAAAAAGCAAGGACAAGGCAGGAGATTCTAATTTCTAATGAGAAATGATGCCAGCTGCATATCAGAAATATATAGTGGAATAAAACCAAACAAGATGACCTAATGACAAATACATCCTTACTGAGACTTTTAGGTCACTTATTTTATAATGTGTTTTAATTTGTAGTGTACAGTGCTACAGTCTTTTCTTCCCTCTAGTAGTGTAATAACATGCAGTCAGATTGTGAGAGTGAAGTACTTTACAGTAGGCTTGTACTACAGGAAGGTACTGAGGGTGTTATCCACAGTGGCCAGATGCAGGTACTCAGGATGGTCGCTCTCAGACTCCACCTCTGACTCCTGGTCCTTGTCGTCTTCCTCGCTCTGACTCGAGAGCGGCTTCTTCCTCCGGACAGAGCCCCGAGAGCGGCGCTCTAGACACGCTAGGATCATGTGGGCGAGGTCTTGCTGGAGCCGCTGGAAGTTCTCCCTGGGAAAGCAGGAACCAGGTTTCAGGTGTAAGTCAGTCTCAAGTATCCTGTCAAGCTACAGTAAATGTGCAGTAGAATAACAAATACAGGTTACACTTTACCTGGATAGTCTGCCTACACAGAGTTTATAGAGTATTTGTAACATTTCAACAATTCAGCTGTTTCACATATAAAACTGTTTTCTAGGTTTGGTTAGGTTTAGGCACAAAAACATCTTGGTTAGGGTATGTTCATGAATTGTCACATATACTCTATTGATAATCTGTTAAACATCTACAGACAAAGCGAAACAGTTGAAATATTACAAACACTGTAGGCGGACTATCCAAATAAAGTGTTACCCAAATACATGTCTTAGTGTCAGATTTTAAGTTTAAATGAACAAAGTCAGGTAAAGTCAGAACAAATAAGACACTAAACTCAGTTTAGTATCTACAATATGGAATATTACTTTTAATAAGGATTAATGGACACAAAAACAAACAGGTTATAACTTGTTAATTAGTGGACTTAAGAGGTGCTGGAAGTCGGATTTTGTTACCTTTGGACAGTGACAAGCTAGCTGTTTCCCCCTGATTCCAGTGCTAAGCTAAGCTAAGCTAAATAGCTGCTGGCTGTAGCTTCATATTTACTGTAAGGACGTGAGAGTGGTGTCAATCTTCTCATCTAACTTTCAGCAAGAAAGCTAATAAGCATATTTCCCATATTTTACTGACTGCATTTTTGCAAAATGATCATGCCTGATGCAGATTTACAGAAAAATCAGACGTTGTTGAGAGCGGGTATGTAAATCTATATATTCCAGAAAAGGAAAAAGCCTCTTGTAACCAACTCACAATGATTGTGATGCAACATTTACACTAAGCCTCAAACACCTCAAACAAATATCAGCACGGCTTACGTGCTTGTGTTTGCTTACGTTGTGGGTGGAGTTGGGAGGTCGTAGTCTTCGCCCGTCTCACCTGTCAACCAGTAGGTTGTCTCTGTGCCTTTACCCTTGGAAAACACACACATACACACACATTTCAGAATCAGAATCAAAATCAGAAATACTTTATTGATCCCCGAGGGGAAACTCTATTGTTACAGCAGCTCACCTTTACGTCAGTGCACACAGGAATAGAAGTACTAAGCAAAAAATATAATACACTATAATACAGGTCAGAAATAAATTAAGTACCAAGTGGGTATAAGTATAAAATTAAAATAAGTGTGAATTTGAATTTTGCATGTGTGGCAGTGAAGTCTGCAGACATCCACACATCAGTCGGTACTTTCTGCAGACTTCAGTTCATTTGTCCAACATGTTTGGTAAATTTAATGAAGAGGCCCATCTTTACCTTCAGATACGTTTCTCCTCTGATCTCATGCTCAAACTTGCAGTCTGTCCTCTGCAGGATATTTATAGTAGGCTGACTGACGTGGATCCGCAGGGCTGGAGGATATTAAAAGATAAAACAACAGCCATCATTTTTGTTTGTTTTTTTACCCAAGCGTGCCTGTGGTAGATTTATTTTAATTAGGTTGATTGGTAGCTTCTGTAATTGCACAGGAATAATGAGCAGTGCATTGCTATTGTAACATTCATGCTGCCAACTAGACCATACTAGTAGGCAGCATGAATGTCAGTGTAAATCAGTTTGCTCATCAAATGTCTCTTGGAATGCATGTATTTATATCTCTACTCACGGTGTCCTGTAGACTCCATACGAGATGCCGTGTTGACCGTGTCACCAAATAAACAATATCTGGGCATCTTTATCCCGACAACACCTGCTGCACAGGGACCTGGGCACACATACGCAAACACACAGATATTCAGTTAGTTTTCCATCAAGCGTTTACAAGATAAAGGAAAATGAGTGGAAAGATCAGTGGGAGGTGAATCAACTTAGCAAAGGGTTTCAGAAGGATTTGGAGAACGAATGCACTTGGCTATGAAGCACCTTTCAGTTCTGTTTACAAATAATGCGTAGTTTTTTATTATTGGAAGATTGAGAAATAATAAGCACAGCCCAGAGTTTTGTGTGGTCTACCTGAGTGAACGCCAATGCGTATCCACACAGGGATACCAGGCAGGTGTCGGAGCTGGAAGGTACCCATGAAGGCCAAGATGTCCAGCGCCATGCGGCAGATATCCACCGCGTGCCTGTTCCCATTTCGCTTCGGAAGCCCGGAGGCCACCATGTACGCATCGCCAATCGTCTCCACCTGAGGGTAGATGGATGAAATGATGATGTCTAAAGTCTGTGCTGTCTATCTATCAGTCTATTTGTCTGTCTGTCAATACCTTGTATACATCGTGGTGGTCGACAATGCTGTCAAAGCCCTTGTAGATGTCGTTGAGCATGTCCACCACTTCAATCGGTGTGCTGTACTGGCACAGAGTGGTGAAACCGACTATGTCACTGAAATATATTGTCACTTCCTCGTACAGCTCTGGCTCCACCACACCAGTCTCCTTCAGGCTTTTCACCACTGGGCTACACAGAGAGAAACGTGTACAAAGACAGACGAAACAGAATGATCCACCTGCGCTTTCATGCCAGTCAATTCGGCTAACCAGTGGTTCTCAACATCTTTTTTTCAGATGCACCCCCACACAGTGTTGCCAGATTGGGCGGTTTTCTGATCAACAGTTGTTGCAGCAGCAGTGACAGTGACCCACAGCTCACGGAGGCAACTAAGGTATGCTACTTTACAACCCTTAGTGCCCAATTGCTGCAATTTGTGTCAAAAATAGTGTCATACCTCAGTCAAATCTGAACACACGGACATGATACACATATTTTTAGATTCAGTGAATACTGAAATCCAGCATAATTTTTCAAACTATAAACTAATATAGGCTAAAAAAAATGGGGCTCAAGTTGTAGACCACAGCGTAACTCACTAAATCCATGTCAACATTATACTTCCTGTTTTGTGTAAAAGTTTACATCTTATTGTTAGCTATTTCAAGAATTTATTCATGACTTTAAGCTAACTATTTCAACCGTTTGTCCATTACTTTTTCAGCTGTTTATACCAAGCTAACTATTTCATTCTACTATGATGTAGTACATGTACCGGGGTACATGTGTGATTTTTGGTGTCTGTGTTCTCAGGCCAGTGTCTAAAACATGTGGTATGCTGCTTTAAGTGTAAACAGACCCAGGAAGCAGCATGAAGTTGAGGCAGTCTGCTCGGTCCCTCTCAGCTTTGTAGAGGGCCGTTCTCTCCTCCACCAGGTGCTCCAGGTTTCTGGAATACATCTGCAGCCGTCTGATCATGTTATCCATGTAGCTCTCATTGTCCTGGTTATGAATTTTACTAGGGACAGGAAAAAATATAAACTTTCACTAAAACCAACTACAACTAGGTAACAAATTTCTCAGGGCTAAAAATGGCTGCATACTGTACATCGATCACATCTCTGATGGCAACAACAGCCCATGAAAGTAAAGACAGCGATTACCTGATGATTTTCCCCAGACAGTTTTCTACCTTCTTAAAGTCAGGTCTTTTTTCTGGATCCTCATCCCAACAGCTTTTTATCAACATGTACACCTAGGAGACAGAGGACACAAATCAAGATATATCAGACAATATACACACAATCGCAGATAAAGTTGCCACTTAACCAGCATAAACTTACCTCTAATTCTTTCTCTGAAGCCGTCTCAAAGTTAAGATCGGGTCTGAAATAGGACATGATGACCTTGGACAGCTTTTCTGTTGGGAAACACACAGACATTAATTCCCCACAAATTAAAAAAAAAAAAAATCCTCACAATATTACTGAGTGTGTATCTAAGCAAAACATTGGCTCTGGATCAAACAGGCTCTTGATTGGCTGCCTCTTGGATTGACACAGAAAAAGCCTGATTCAGACATTACTGAGTGTGATCGTCAGAGTCTTTCAAATTGATTAATCACCTTTTGCAGGTGATACATTACTGTAATTGACAATATTGCTTGTATAATTGCTCTTTCTTAGAGGGAATAACCTCATGGCAATTCACAAAAATTTAGAAAGTTTTCAAAAATGATGGGGTTGAGGAGGGGGGTGGCTTTTTTTAAAGCAAGGCCCTCCCCAGCATTATTAGTATTTTCTTTAGACCATCCCTTTGACTTAGAAAACAATTGCAGTACAGCAGCTTGGATAGCTCCATTATTTAATTTAATTAATTTAGTGGGAATTGACCTTGTGTGCCTCTCCAATTCCCATTTTGCATGTGTTTGTTTAACGATGTGAGCACTGTTTACAGACTTTTCTGTTGGATAAATAAGGACTGTTATTTGGAATATGGATTCATTTATGTGTATTGGCCTTTAAAGACATATATGAGGTTTTTCAGAGTTTAAATGTATTCATTTTAAGGGAAAGCTGAAACAAAATATAAATGCAGGATGAGAAAACGTTTGAAAGAACCTTCCCTGCTATCTCAAAAAAGTCACACTACCTTTCCTTCAGCGAAAAAAGAAAGAATACACCCTTTTTTCCTCCCTTTTCTAATAATTTTCATACAGTCCCTTAAGAATAATATTAATCTTGTTCATTCTTTGGATTTTCAAGAGCTCAGAGTGAGTGAGTGTGGGGGCTTAATCTTGGACAGTGGCTGTGTAAGTGTGTTACACCTGCTCGGCTGGAGCAGCCCTTGGTGTAGAAGGTGTTCTTTCTGAGAACAATCTCCTGAGCGATGATGGCAAAGCTGTAGACATCTCCTTTCTGCGAGGTGCCCTGTCTCCTCAGATGCTCCGGAGCAGTCCACAAGTCTGAGAAGAGGTAGAGGAGTAGAAGGAGGAAGGGGAATGTAAGAAAGTGATGGAAGTAGAGGAATTATCAAAAACTCAGTGAGGGAAGAGACACACTGTGGCTGTGGTTTTACCTCTGCCGGGGCTAAGAAATGTGTTGCAGCCAAAGTCTGTGATCTTCACCACCATGCGATTGTCCACCACACAGTTGGTGGACTTGAGGCGACCATGCACCTGAATGTCACTGGCATGAAGATATGACATGCCCTGCGCAGAGGATTTACAAACCAGAGGAGGAGGAGATGATGATGTTTAAATTAAAGGGACAGTGATCTGTGATCTTTACTGACCTATACTGGCTGTCTGGGGGAACTGCAACAACAATTCCTATTGGTGTTAGTGTGTATCATTTTAGTGTTAACAAAAACATTCGGCTTGATATGTAAATCATATTATACTCAATTTGTGTTACAGCTATTGTTGGGGCCAGTGCATCACTAATACATTATTAATCATTTTTTTTATAATCACATTACAGTTACTGAGGAAGTGACAATGTGGTTGTTACATACTCTACACAGTTTTAAGAGTACAACTGCATGCTTCTTAAAATTTCTGTAAGGAAATCCATGTGCTTTTCCTACAGATTTGTAAACCAAAAGGAATTAGTTGTGTAATAAATTGGTCAGTGAGGAATGAGTGAAATCTTCCCAATACAATTTAGATCAAGCATGTACTAGTGTTGGGTAAGGTTTCTTGTTGAAGTGACTGGCTACTTATTGCTTTTTTCTAAACGTGCTTTAACAAGTTAAACTTTATCAAATATGACCTAGAGAACTTATATGTTACTCAAGAAAGATACAATAATCCTTTATTGATCCCCAGAGGGGAAATTCGGATGTTACAGCAGCACAAGGACAGAAATAAGTAAAGATAACTAGAGAAACTTAAAAAAACTAAAATAAAATTGAAACTATACAAGAGCAATTAAACTCAAAACTTCAAAACAGAAGGAGTAATATTGAGTTTCATAATTGATTTGGCTGAGTAATTATAAAGTTAGACATATACGTACTTTCCTTTTTGAGAAAAGATTCTGTGGCTGTGTAATTTCAGCAAAACATCTAATGTATGGGTTATTTTGAAGAGTTCAAGGTTAGGTCCAGTTTTCTTATTACGTCCAGTTCAAGTTTAAGAAGTACCTAGTGGTAATAACTGATTACATTCACTTAAAAAATGTGATTTATTGTGTTTTTAATACTAAAAAGTAATCTGAGTACTGCAATGTACAAACCCAGACACTTCTACTATTATTGAGTATGTCTTGCATATTGTGAGACTGTGAGTTGCGTGTGATGTGATAACATGTCAGAAGTGCATTTGTGTCGAGCTGAACGTATGGCAACTACTCGTCAGTCATTCATAAAGCTCCATACAATATCATGTAAATACAATATACACAAATACAATATAGCACATAATGTGATGTTCATCAGCGGAGCCAGGGGTTTCTGTCTGACCTTGGCGATGTCGTACATGACGGAGATCTTGAACTCCCAGTCCATGAAGGTCTCCTCTGGGTACGAAACCTTGTCGTTCAGCACACACTGGAAGAACAAAGGGAGACAGAAGGCATTTGTTTGTGTGTGTGTGTGTGTGTGTGTGGATGCCTGTGAGTGCTGCTGCTTTGTGTCTCAATCGATGGCCAATTATATTCTTTCCACGACTTTCACATGAAATCTGGTAAAATTATTGTATTCTGAACTGATATTTGATCTTGTCTTGCTTGTTCTGTACTAAGCTGCTGATATTCTTAAGTTGTCAGTCAAATTAGTGATTTGATATATGCAAACTGAACTTCTATTCAAACCTTGAAGGACCTGAAGTGAATGTGTACATGCCATACATACCCTGAGCGACCCCCTTTCTCCGTACTCAAACACTCCGAACACACCCTGATCAAACTTCACTGTGCCATAAAACTTTGTGAGGTTGTAATAGTCGATTTGCAGGAGCTGCAGAAAACACAAAAGGAGCAGGAGGGGGGCGGTTTTCATGAGAAATAGTAGCTCTTTAAAAGGCACAGAGGATAGCTGGAAAAACATTAACACAAAGGACAGGCACACACAGGACTGGTAGTGCAAACCACCTGCTGTGTGTGTGTGTTTCTTACCGCATTAAGCTCTATCCTCTGGGTCTCGTTGAAGTTCCCATCTGAGTGCTTCAGCTCCTTCAGAATTACAATCTGAAAACATTGCAGCAGCATCAGTCAGACCAGTAATCAAATCTACATGTTCAGTACCGTGGAAAAGCATGTTGATTGATTGTGTGCAGCTACCTTCCTATCATAGAATGCACAGCGGATCTGGAAATTCATGTCTTTCCTGTCGTCTTCAATCTGATGGAGGCAGATGAAGGAAATTTTAATCGAACCAATCCGCTCTAATCCACTGCGTTCATGTTCAAAAATAAAGTAAACTTGAGCACTTTATAGAGAAAAAATGGTTAGAAAAGCGGTGAGAGCTGTAGAAAATCTGGGTTGAAGTTTTCACTTGATCATAGATGTGACTGCAGGATAAGCTTCACGGTCCTGTACGGGTCAATAAGTGAGAGAGTGTTGAAAAGGCCTCCATGCTGGCTGCGAGGTTTAGGCCTCATTTACCCTAAGAGAGATGACATTGAGTTTGCTGTTCTCCACCAGTGTGATGAGATCAGAGGCGATGTGGGACCAGCGCTTCCTCAGCAGTCGGTCTCTCCTGTTCTGTCTGCACAGGAAAAAAATACCATCAGGAGATAAAAAATGTATTAACTAGTCATGAAGATGTTCAACGTAGTACAGGGTATATTTTACACGAAAACTTCCACTCGGCTCTTAAATCAGGACAAAATTCTTGACTTGAAATTCTTCAGGTTGGTCACAAAATTCTTTTTCAAGAGATCCAGAAAACTATACCATTTTAATTTCTGTTATGATTTTAAAAGGCTCCAATACTCATGCATCACAGCTACATTTTATTTACACCTATCTATAGAACATTACAGTTTGCAGTCCTGGAACCTGAACGTATTTATACATATAAACGTCATCAAAAATCATTGTCTAAAAATGTTTCACATTATGTTCTATGAGATAAAAAGCATCCATAATTATCTCAAAAGTGAATACTGTGCCTGTACTGATAGCTTTTACCTATTACTTGTTTTTTGGTTCAAATGTGGTAAAAAAAAAAAATAAATAAATAAAGTGTTGATATCACGATGTGTGCACATAATAAGTCATTGTTTGCTTCAGGGTTCACTTTCTTCATTTATCTTGAGCTTAATGCAAACCTTCAACTGTGATCTGCCATTTGGGCTGGTCTACCTTTTATCATTTAACAACTACAGTTCCCATGGTACAGTTTTAGACATACTGTAGGTCGGTTGATGTCCTTGATAAGACGTTTTGTGCAGTGGTTAGTCACTCACCTGTAGAAAATAAAGGCGATGGTGGCCACCACAACCACTGTAACAGCCAACATGATGACAATGATGTCATGAAATGCCTGGTCTGAGGCTGTGAGTATAAAAAAACACTGTCAATTTAAAGTTTAGGGATTTACAGTAGCTAACCCTGACTCATCCAGGGCATTGTACATGTATAACAACAGGAAAATAGGTGAACGCAGAGAAAGCAGCCATATCATTCAGAATGCCATAACAGGACACCTGCAGGACCAATTCTACATGTGCCACAAAATAAGAAAAGAAAATAGTGTGACTTTATTGGTGCTTATTTACAAATTTTTCTGAAAACATAAGCTTTTGTTTGTCATAGTAAAATTCTCAAAATCTTCTCATATTGGCTATAAAAATAAGCTTCGGGTTTATCGTTCAGTCACTGGTTGACCACAACAGTGACGGCCTGGTATTTAAAGGCACCCCGTTAAACGAGTAGCACTATGGAGCAATGTTTTTAACAGTGGGTCCCTGTTTTGTTTGTATCGTGCAAAAAAGATCAAAAGTTGGTGTCAGTAACATGCAAAGAAGTGTAGCAACGTGCAGTTAAGGCAGTGAAGAAGACTGCAAGCAAGCAAACATGGATGTAAACAATGCACAATTTAAAATATTTTCCACTCTGCAAATGTTTCATGAGTAAGGAAATGCATTCAACACATTTGTTAGACCTCAAGGTTACATACAGTGGGTTTTGGGGGAAAACACTGAATGTAAACATAACTTTTGTTTGTTTGTTTAAGAAAACTCCACAGGGTGCCTTTAACCATGACCTGGTATAAATGGTCAAAACATGGGTTGAACCAGTGTTTTTGTGTGAAAATAGTTCTATGCTGCTAAACATTTGAACTTTACCTGATTGTAACAAATACAACTTTATTTTAACCCAGTGACAGTTTTGCCTCTTAGGTTTAAGAATCAGAGACAAACTGCTCAATGTCAAGACTTCTGAGAAACAGTGTACAACATAAATCCAGACAGATGTGTTTGGCAAAATACTATCACTTGTAGATAAATTCAGTCTGGTTTTAGTTTAATTTAACAGTATTTAGATCTTGAAACAGAGACACCACTCCAAACTATAACTGGGACATTTCCCACTTTGCCTTAGAGACAGTAAAAGCTTTAATAAAAATAAGTTAAGTTTCCCTCTTTATAACACATCTGGAGTTCAAGCTTATTGACAGCAATAAACAGCTGATAGTCACTTAACACTGTCACGTAACAGGTGTGCAATGCGTCCGTTTTTGCGCTTGTATGTGTGCACATGTGTGTAAACGTGCTTAGGAAGACAGTTAATGATTATAGGTTGTGACAGCCAGCTGACACTATCAGACTAGTCATGGCTGGCATTGTGTGTGTCCGCGTGTGTGTATGTGTTTTTAAACTGTACCTTGGTCTGGTCTGAAATTAGGAAGTATTTTTCCCCAGATGAAGGAAGGGTCTGTCTCAACCACGGTGGTTTGGTTGTGCTCAGTGTCGAATGTGAATAAAATTCGGTACTGAGGATCACATGAGAGGAGAAAATTACACATTTCAGCATAAAACACTGTGTGACAGCAAGAGATTCAGCACAGGAGGGTTTTATTTTCAAAGATCTTTCTGTGACATTGCTGACAAAATAGTTATTTTTTTAAAGAAGAGTGGTCTGTGTTTCTTAATGTATTCACTGCTAAATGGTATAATAACTGACGCAGGAGAACAAAGTACCTTGTTGTCAGTAGTGGTGTAAATGACTGAGAGAGTCACGTCTCTGTCTCCATGCTTGTCCAGTTTATAGTTTCCAGCACTTCCTGGGCAGAGTCATAGAAATGTCTTTATACACAAATATATGGCAGGCATTTTGTTCACCACAACATTACCAGAAATCAGCCTCTGGTGTTTGTTTTCTGTTCACTGGTCACTGATCTACTGTAAACTAGTGTACAGAGTAGTGTTAACTGATTTTTAATAGTTTGTTTTTTTCTGTCGTTAGTGAAAAACACAAGGATAAAAGAGCATGGCAGACATGCATCACACTGTTATGGAACTTCTTATTTGAGTGTGTCTCTCAATCACACGCTCACACCCAGGCTACTTACGGCTGCAACCTGCAGGCTATAACACCTCATCGCTTCATCTTGTCAGTGAAAAATACAAATAAGTGACAGTAGTTGACAGCTTCCATCTGTTAGGCTTCACACACACCAGTAACCGTTGTCAACTCTCAAGGCTGCTTTCAGGACCATTGAGGTCATGTCATGATTCAAAATGATTTATTCAGCATTAAACCCATACTGACTGCTGGCATGAATGTTAAGTACATTATAGGGTCATTTCCTCTCTCCTGTCCTCTTAATATCTCTTCCTCCGCCCTTACCATTAAAGGAGATGTTTCTGAAATAATTCACATTGACAAACTCCATCTGCTGAATCTCCGACTGAGGTTTTTCAACTATTTCCCTCATCACCTGGCCAATCAGCAGCACCGAATCATGGTACGCAGCCATGTAATCATTCATCTGCAAAGAGAGAGAGACAAACAACATGATTTTTGGAACTATTTTACTTTTATATAGTCCCTATGAGAACTGTTAAGACACTGCTCTTTAGATTATTCAGAGTAACAGGAACAAAGATGTTTCTGTTGATTGTTTTAAATGTAGTCTTTCAGTGCTGTGAGCAACACCAATGTAATTCTATTCACCTCCATTGTATTGGGGTGGGTGCAGAAATTTCAGAGACAGTTAGCTCAAAACTGGGCAAATAGAACCAAAACTATCTGTGTGGCTAATTACAACTAGAGGTAAGTGAGAAAATATGCTTATTTGTAATGTGGGAGAACTGCCTCATTAATTAAACAAGCCAACTCTCATATAAACATGCACATACAAGCGAATAAGCGTGTTTGGGAAACATTTCTTGCTGAGAGTGAGATGAAAAGCCTACATGGCAACCCCACCATGACACCATAAACTTTTGGAGAGAGGGCTAGCTGTTTCCCCCTGCTTCCAGTCTTTAAGCTAAGCTAAGCTAACCGTTTGCTGGATGTAGCTAACTCTGTCAACTAACTCTCGGCAAGAAAGCAAGTAAGTATATTTCCCAAAATGTCAAACTATTCCTCTAAACAGCAGTATGAGGAAGAAGGGAATTGAGTAATTTGGAAATCCTGTGTCCTCACCGTGTTGTTGTCTTTCAGGTCTGTGTTGATAGTGTAGTTTCTGGTGTTGGGCATAGTCAACACCAACACATTCTTCATGGATGGCAGTGACGATGTGTTGGTGTAGTAATTATCACTGTGGAGAAGAGGCAGGAGAGGCGCTCTTATAAGTGCTGTATGTGCGAAGGCATGACGTATGTCCTTACAGGCATACGTCATTCCCACATTTTATAATTACTTAATAGTAACTCCTTGCCTGAGGACCCGCAGCTCACAGATTCAGTAAAATCTTTTTACTTACTAAAGCTGATTTTAATTTTCTACATTTTATTACAGCAAAACTCCAAGAGATAAAGAAACTGAATTAACTGAATTGTCAATGAAAACTATAAAATGTCATTAGCATGAAGTTAGAGGAAAAGTTATAAATTTGTCATATAGTATGGTTCCCAACTTTCTTTTGTTAGACATACCCCCACAGCCCTGTCAGATGAACTAAAGTACCTCTTTGTCGACATCACCAATCATGTTATAAATGTGTTTGAACTGATTTTAACTGGACATTATTTAACTATTAATGACAAAAGAGTGGATACAATAGTGGATGTTACAATAATAAAATTGACATGTCAATGTTTGGGGCAGTTTGGTTAAGTTTGCATTTGTGTTACTGACTCGTGGAGTGGCATACAGTGGACATATGCCACTATATGCCAAAGAGAAGGATGTGGAAGAGAACTATTTGTGAACAGCACAATAAACATGTCTACAGGACACACACATACAGAAAGTATCAATATAAGAAAAAAGAGATGAAATGAATAAAGAGCACTGACTTGTAAAGATCAATAAGGACAAAGAGAATATCACTGCTGTCTGCCTCTTTGGAGCCATTTTTCACCTCCACTACGTCCATTGGTGATCCACACATGATGAACACTGAAACCAGAGAAGCTGTATGTAACACCACAGACTAGTAGTATATGCATTTATAGCACAGTAGCCAGTCAAGCCCCTGACCCTGATTTCTGCTTCAACCTTTAAACTAAAGTTAATACCAAACCCAAAATGCCCTCTTTTATAGCTTCATCAACATGAAACAAAAAGCCTCAAACGTACAAGTGCTTTTAAAAGTATACCAGGATTGCCAACTTTTGTCAGCCAGCTGGAGTGAGATTCGGATTTGTTTACTATGTCAGGGGAGGCAGTCCCCTCCACCATTAAATGCTGCCGTTTATTTGTTCAGGTTTTGAGATATCCCTCTCTGAGATTTCTGCCTCACCCTAATACAATATGGAGGTGAATGGAATTATTTCCACAGTCCTCACTGTGGATGGTTTTCTTAGACATTAGAGAGACACATTTGTGTGAACAGACCCTTTAAATGCACCGGGGGAACACAAGCCACAGTGAATTTGAGGAACAAAAAACCTCCGTAAAGCAGCACATTAATACCAATCCAAATATTTAATATACTGTACATTGTCCCAAATATGCTGACAATGGTATCTTTTTATGAGCTGAATTATGATTTATCTGTGCAATGAGACAATAACTCCAGTAACTTAGTACAGTAAAACGATCCTGCCGCTGTGGGAGATTTAAATAAGTCATGAAGTTATGGCTGCTGTGCCACATGAAATTGGAACGGGTGTTGTTGGCAACCCTGAGTCTACACTCTTGTATAAGTAATACTTTAGTACTGCTACGACATCCATTTTACGTCATGTGGTGAACTTGTGATAAAAATATGACCAGAAAATGTAAACCTCTGTCATATGTTATTTTTCATGCTGGGCAGAAGGGGATCTCCAGTTCTGAACTTAACACCATATTAACTTCTTTCTTTTTGTGTGTAGTGTGTGTTTTCACACACCATTTTTGAGTTCTGCCCTCTGAACAGAGTGCTCCCTCTGTACTGTTTGTATTGCATAGCTTAGTTTCAATTTGTCAACTAATACAGCTACAACAGCTGACTCTGTAGGCTCTCACTGTCACATGAGTGACAGCTGCTACAGGTACAGGTGTTGGTTGTAGCAGCTCCAAGGAAACAAAGTGCTGCAAAGCACTGTGTACAAAAGGTTACCCTTATGTACAGTATTTGTACACCTTTTATTAAAGGTCTGTCTGTCTGTCGTGCAGACACACCGTGTGTGAGTTTATTTAACACAGCTTGAAAAATCTTGCAAGAATATTATTAAATGCACTTCCATCTATGACAATAGCTGAGCAGTTTTATCAGACAGGCAGATGTGTTGTAGGTTACAAAATAAGACTTACGGTTGCTTGTCCTGTTTTGGGGTGATGTAATTACTTTTTTCAGTTCTTCTGGTTTGCGCAGCACCACTCTCTCAATACTTTGGGCAAACTTGCTGGAGTCTGCATCCAGTGCATTTATATACCTGTAGAAGAAAATCACTTAGAATTCCAAGTTAAAAAAACAACAGATTTACTGTCATATCACAGCGCCCCTATAGAGTACAATTCAGTTTCATGATTCATAGGGATGTTTCCTAATCCTTAAAGAAGAATGCCTACAGAGCACAGGGTTACCATATATATCAAATCAAGGCTCAGCAGAGTGACAGTGGAGGTTAGGTTTGACAACCTCAGAAGGTTGTTTAAAGGCCTAATAAGTAGGATTTTTCGGTTGCTGTTTGCAAACACACCATTCAAAGTTGAAGAGAAATGAAGAGAGGGAGCGACGTTGGCGAGAACAAAGCAGTGAATCAGAGAAATAAAACGTGTAAATTCGTTGTAAAGCGCAAATAAACACAACCGCACCTCCACACAACCCTGTGGGAAGGAGCCACATTGAATGCAGCCAAAGCCAGGCGTCATCCTCTCTGCACTGTGTGTGAGTGAAGCTCAGCCCCGCCCTCGGTCAAACACACACACAGCCCTGCACACAGACAGAGCAGAGGAGAGTCGGAGACAGCGATGTCGCTACCTTTTTATAAAGTCCCGACCTCACAGCCTGCGCGCTGTTACTGGCTGGGGAACACACAAGGTTGACTCCCAGAAACGTACCCAACACAGCAAACTAATAAGAAACTAAGAAACTACAGGCAGAGGGCAGAGTCTCTGCAGATACAGACACCACCACACACTTATAGTGGGTCATAAGTGATGATTGAGAGGGATTATTTTTGTATGAGTCAAAACACTGTAGAAAATCCTACTTTTTCTGCCTTTAACAACACTTACCGCTGTTCTGAAGCTTTTTCCAGAAGACTCTTCTAACCATCAGGTTGAAAATAAAATTCTGACCGCTGCACAATAAAGAAGATTTTTAACCTTGTTTAACCTTTTTGAACTTGTTTTCCAAGTTTTTTAATCCAAACAGAGATGGTAGACATTGGATACGAGGACAGAATTAGGAAACAGTCACGCAGTCTGGTATTTATCTTTCAGAGAAATGGATGCCTATCTCTGCGACTCGACTGTAATGCTGATACACGGAAGGCACAAATACAGTACAGTATATGTTTTAATGTGCATGATGAAAACATTTTATGTATGGTGTACAAGTAGTTTTATATATTTTATGCTCAACAAAGAATGTTCAGCAAACTCAAACAAAACAAAAAATAGAGAACATAGACACAACGAGGAAGACATTAATGAAGCACTCCAGAACCCTGCAGCTGAGTATTTATGAACTGAATGGCAGTGTTATCAAATTTTATACGGCTAAAAAGTCCATTATCCTGTAAAATACGTTTAAGGGATGTAAAAGATAACACAGCGTTACACAGCCAAAACCCGAAATATATCCACATGTCTCAGTCTGAGATCAAAATAAAACCATATTATATCCAATCCATAGTGAGAGTGTGAAGGGTATGCGCAAGACTAATGGCATGAACGTGATAAATTATGCTAAATTGAGAGCATGATTATTAGTTCGACAGCATGAAAGTAAATCATGCTCACAAATTAGCTTTATTTTCTTCAGGACACCTCCCGGGCTCCCGTATCCAAGCAATATGTCCTCCGGCCGGCCATTTGTCTATAACTTGCAGCCACTATTGCCGGCTATAGTAAACGCAAGTCTAAAGTCTTGGTCCTGATTGGTTCACACAGCCTGCTTTAAATTTCTCAAAGCTGAGAACACACGTCCACGTGGTCGTATGGCCTGACAACACCACATCCACCACAGATATCGGATTAAAAAAGACAATCTTTGGCACAAAGTTAGTTACAGCGCTAACTAGCTAATAACTTAAGTTATTAACATTATTTGCAGTCGCCACAAACGATAACTGAACCTGCTGATTTTTGCTTTGTTGCTCTGCAAGCTGATCTATAAATATGAACTAAAATACAACTTTTCACCCAAGTATGTAATATATAACATATTTTATTGATAATATAATTTGGAATAATTAGCTTGTTACACAATAGTAAGCCCACGTGATAGAAAAAGTGGACAGTGTGTAATGGTGTAACGGACCAGATGCGTCTCCACTGTCTCTGTGTTTTAGATGAAGAAATATTGTATTACACTCAGACAACTTCTGTTATATCATATTGTTATAAACAAATAATAAAACAAATACCAACACATTCTGATCAGCCACCATGACTGTTATAAGCTAACATGACCAGCTGATCCCAGCGCTGTGCAGGAGTACTGATCTAATTAGCGCCGCTATGCAAATAGTGGATGATGTTTGTCAGACTGCTGTAGAAGAAAGTCTCTCATTTTCCCGTCAGTCCTTCACATTGTACATAATATCATCAAGCTGTTCAGATATTTTCTAAAATGTAGACACAAGGTGATCAGAAGCAGCAGGTGTCAACTGCACAACGTGATACATCCCCACTTCCACGGTAAACAGGAAGTTAAAAGACAAAATTACAGAGTCTGAGAACATGTTGCTGAAACACATGAGGTCAACAGGTCTAAAGCAGTTCCACTGTAAAATGTACAACAGCTGCTACATGATTAGCAAAAGTATCAATTCCTGTACTTCAGAGGTGTGCAGTACAAGGCAATGTCATAGATGTTTCTGATTTTTTTGGTCTTATTCAATTTTCTCTCTTAAAAAAAAGTGAAGACCTGCCATTGCAATGAACACTAGACTGGGACTAGAATCACTCATCAGTATAATAAAGTCCCTGTACTGTACATATAATTTACTCACAAAAGTGGGTTACTCTTTAAAGGCATTTCCGAGATGACTCACCAGAAGCAATCCTCGGTGTTGCTCTGTTTCTTGTAAACATAGGCCGTCTTCCACTTAGGTTTGATCGTGTTGATGTTTTCCCAAAAGTGGATGAAAAAGTCAGAGATCTTGCGTGCCGGCGGCAGGAGGCGCTGCAGGTTGAGCGTGTAGTCGCAGGAGAGGCCGAAGCTTCCCGCCGAGATGATGGGCGTACTGAGCTTCAGACCTTTTTCCACACTGACAGAGAGAGAAAAACAGAGCAAATGGTAAGGGGGATCGCAGAGACATGTAGCTACAGACACGTCCACTACAAAACCTTCACTTCACTAGTGTGAACATGACCTTGGAAAAACCGGCACTTACTCAACCATTTGGAAAGTAGCGTAGGTGCAGGTGGGCCCAAGCAGAGAACATCCCAGGTTGCCTGAGTCCTGCAAGAGGAAACAAGTAAGTGTGAGTTTTTGTCTGTCTGTGGCTGTTTGTTTCACATTTGTGTCCACAGATCAGTTAGCTAAGGTTAGGAGGGCTGATGTACTTGCTTTGAACTACATGTGATACCCCTGTGTACTCTAGGTTTTTCTTTGCAGCGTTGCTTGTACACGTGTGTTCACAAATTAACTGTATTTCCACAAGATGCAATTAAGCCTATGAAAAGTGTGGGCAGTATTCCTGGATCTGAAGCAAGGTGAGCAACAGACTCGAAACAATCGACAGCAACGATCAGCATCAACACTGTAGTAACCCCCTGAAGCGGCTCCCTGTTTAACTGTTTACACTGTAAAATCAGCCATCCCAGAGAGGATGCATCACCGATTTGCCCTCTAGTAGATTTGTAGCTTTAAATCTTCAAGGTACACACTAAGCACGCAGACAAGTCTATGCGTACATGTTGTTAAAAACAAAGAATATCATGAGCCTAAGGTGGATGTAGCTACTCACCATCAGGTTTATTAGCTCGTCCACTCCCTCACACGCGCTACTCTGGCAGCCTTTGTGTCGATAAAAAGTCGTGTCGAACCCATGATAGTCGGCTGTGAGATTAAACTTCACACCTGGTTTGTGGAAAGAAAAAAAGAAAGAAAGGCAGAAAAATGTCACATGATTTATATATTTTTTTAAGTTTGTGGGTTTTATTAAAATGGGTGTCAATTGACCGTTAGCCAAACCCATCCCCCCAACAGTAATTGTCCAGTCGTAGCTTAGCAACTGTAACTAGACAGGGCAGGTCTGTCAAGCTTTGATTTCTCTGCATGTTGAAGCGGTGTAGGCTACAAAGGGCTGAAGTAAGAGCGATACTCTGTATCTAAAGAGTTTGGATGGTGGTTTACTTTTTTTATCATTTCCAAAATCAAAAATACAAGAGCAAACGTGTAAGGAATGCATTAAACAGTTGCTAACACAAGCTGCAAATAGCATGTCAAGCTAACTAGTTTTCTATCTGATCTAACATTTATCCTTAGCATACTTATAAGACTAGGACTAGCTAGTTCTACACTGCAATACAAGAACAACGCTGTTCCTTTATTTCCACGCCTTCTATTTGTATCATCATGGTGAGGATGCTGATATCCTGCCGAGGACATGTTGCTTTATTCTCAGATTTCGAGCCGTAAATCTGCCACCGTTATCATTGTAAACCACATGTGTGTGCCATGCGAGAACAGAATTGGCGTAGGTACACGAAAGCTCCATTTTCATTGTGTGTCAGTTGGGTTGTGGTAATTTGGTTAACTGCAAATTTGTTTGGGATAATGCACAATGTCAAATCAAATGATAAGGGTCGATACGGGTTCTACATTATTATAGTCTTGTAGAGGGGACCTCTGTCAAAATTTACATGGTCCATATAGCAAAATAAATTTGTGTTATCTCAAACAATCAGTGGTAGAAGAGGTACTCAGATCTTTTACTTAAGTAAAAGTACTAATACCACAATGTAAAAATACTACTAAATAAATTACAAGTAAAAGTATTATCAGCTAAATATACTTTAAGTATCAAAACTAAAAGTACTGGTTCTGCAATAAAATGTCCCCTCTGACTGATAGATTATTACATATGTTAATACTGATGCATCAATGTGTAAGCAGCATTTTACTGTTGAAGATGCTCAAGGTGAAGTTAGTTTTAACTACTTTATATACAGTTAGCTAGTTTAGTCCAGTGTTTCCCAACCTAGTGGTCGGGCGCCTCCAAAGGGTTACACGATAAATCAGAGGGGCCGTGAGATGATTAATGGGAGAGGAAAGAAGAAAAAACATTTTTTTTGGGATATTCTTTGTTTCTTTGCAAAACATTGAATTTGACCTCTTTGTGCCTTGAACGGTTATTTAAATGAAACCATCTGACAAGTTTGGAGGGGAAATCACGCTTTGGTGGAACTGCTAACAATGCACAGAGATCTGTCACAAGGGCCCCCAGCTAGGAACTTCTTTATTGTAAGGGGTCACAAGCCAAACATGTTGGGAACTACTGGTTGAATGCATTGTAAGCTCATGATAGGTTTTATTAGATGTAAAGTGTACTAGTAAAGTAACTAGTCACTGTAGCTGTAAAAAGTGAATTTTTCCCTCTGAAATGTAGTGGAGTATATAAGTATATATATTAAAAGTAGAAAGTATCATAAAATGGAAGTACTCAAGTAAAGTACAAGTACATCAAAAAGTGCAGTACTTTGTCTAAGTGAGTCACAACAATAAATGTTATTGTTGTAATGCACACCAAAGATCAAGCTAAGCTAGCACAAAACATGTCACAAGTCTTCAGTATGATTGTTTACTTTTGGTTCATAGTATAATAGCCCATATCTTATAATTTATTACTCTTAATAAATAATAAATTATCGGTTATCAGTCATTGCTTCACTTGTCCCCTGAAATCTGAAGAGATATTATAAGTTGTCTAATTACATGTGGTAGGCATTTAACAGAGAAAAAAAATCTGAGCTAAAAAGAGCTTTAAAAACTGCAACTTTACTAAAATATATGACGACCCTAAACACTTTTGGACAAGTGGTGTCAGGTCTTATATATAATATATAATATACATAAATCATGTGCAATTATAAATGTGTTCAAATGCAACAAGCTATACACACACATTCAGTTAGTTATACACTCACACAAACATATAGATAATTTAACTACACCACAGGACGTATCATAGAATAATACAGTAAACTAATGTATGGTGCAAATCTTTGCACTAGTAAATAGTTTCCCAAATGTTTACCATAGAATCTACAGTAATACAGTATAATATAAATTTGAGTCTATAATGCACCATAATTCTGTGTACACACGTATGCATCTTTATGTTGCATTTCTTATTTTATTACCTTCTGCAGCGTTAATGGTTGAATCTGTCTCTATGGCCTTCTGTATTTGTCCTCCCACAAACTTCAGACTCCAGGGAGATACTTCATCATGCAGCAAGATCACATTGATTGTACTCCCATTCAGACACGGTCTGATGCCCCGACATGGAGCAGCAAGAATCCCCAAGACACACAAACACAACCACCACCACCACCCCATTCCCATTTTCAGCTCTGAAGTTCCTAGCATTTATATTTTTGAGCTGTTAAAGAGAGTCCATGAGCTTTCAGTGTTTGTTTTTTCCACTGCTCCTGCTCCAGAGTCCAGTGCATCTATAGTGCAATAAAGTCACCAAACACTCCAAGAACTTCTTCTCAAACTTTGTTGCAAATTCCAGAAAATAAATGTTGTCTCATGCACTACGGCCTCGCTGAAAGTTTATTTCACAAGAGCAATATCCAGTACCCAAGTCCTTGTCTGTTTTCTCCTCTGAGTCGTTCGCTTCTCAGATTCACACTCCCTCTGTTCCTCTAAGTGGCCGCTCACCTGTCCTTTCCAAATATTAAGTTGTTAATATACAACCTTTAAAGACACAGAGGCGGGCCATATAACCTTCTCGCTGTTGTTGTGCCAAGGTCTGCATGAATTACAAGCTTGAAACACAGGCAAACACACAGAGGACAGATTTGAGCTGACTGTGAGCTTGTTGGTAATAAATACAGATTTTACAATGACAATAGATGGACATTTTAAAGGGAATGGCAATATAAATTATTCTATGTTGATATCACTGATGTCAATGTAATGTAAGCTGCACTGACCTTCGACAGCAGGGTGATGACAAAGCCTTGCACACATGTAACTTCTGGAAATGTATCTGGAACCAGTCCTGTGGTATACTGTGTGCTTATGGGGACCTGAAGTGTCACAAGCAGCCACTATGGTGATTATTGGCAGATGCACCTGTCAATCATCACAACATACCTCCCTCTGGTTTAATAGCGCTCTCATAAACAGCTATTATTATATAAATACCACTAAGACACACACTAGAAGACATTAAATAATCAAGTTGATTTAATATTTCAAGAGAGAAGTTGAGGCAATACTCTTAGTTAGCTTAGCTTAGCACAAAGGCTGCAAACGGAGGAAACAGCTAGCCGGCTCTGTCCAGTGGTAATAAAATCCACCTACCAGCACTTCTAATATCATATATATCGTTTGTTTAATGCGTACAAAAACCGAGTAAGTGTAAAAACTAAATTTTCCATTTTACAGGGGTTTATATGCTGGATTGTTTTTGGCTTGGAAAACTCTCATTGGCAGCTACACATGAAGGAGCTAAGATTGGAGACACACGATTGCCAAGCTTGTTAGCTCTGAACTGAGAACATGGTCAGTCTCATGGAGCAGAGCACACCTGAACACACCTGGAGTCACTTAAGCTAAGACATTTTGGTAAATACGCTTGTTGTTTCTTACCAGGAGTTACAAGAGAAGATCTGCATCAATCTTATCTCTGTGCATTCAGTGTGGCGGTAACGTTAGCTGTGGGACGTGTTCAGCTTAACTGTGCTTAGCTGAATTTAGCACAAACACAGGTAGCCGGGAGACACAGGTAATGTAGCTGTGATTGTCCAACACGTGTGCCTTCTAACAACTCTGAAGCTGTAACTTAGATATTGTGGTTTTAGTATTCTAAACTTCTTGGTGGCCAGTTAACAAGTTAATGATTTAACAAGGTTTAATTTTCCTCTTTTGGTGGAGGCTAGTTGTTTCCCCCTGCTTCCAGTCTTTGCGCCAAGCTAGGCTAAATGATCCTTGACCAGTTTCTCTACTGAACGCACAGTAATGAAACTGATATCAGGTTTACCAACTACTGGGGAAGATAGGAGACAAGTGTATTTCCAGAAAGGCCAAAGTCTTCCTCTTAGGTTTTTTTCCCTAGTTAATACTGTCATGAGTTTTTTGGCCATTAGAGGGACTGCAGCTTTACCCCAGTGAGCTGCCATCTGGTTGCCTCAATGAACAAAGCTAAAGAACCACAAAAAATTTAATGGAAATGAATTAACTTGCATATTTTTTTCATTCATGACTGACCCGTTTATGGTGTTGCGTGCAAGCTGGCTGGCAAACTAGCCTTCCCTACATAGGCACAGGGTATTATGGCTGATTTGTATCTGAAAGATCAGTTTGACTCTCTAAAGCTAATCAAGATGAATTAGTATGACTATACTGCATTTAGATTAAGATAAAAAAAAAAAACTTGAAGAGAGCCAATGGCAGAGCTAGCTCTGTCCAAGTTGTCTTGACTGACAGAGAATTTGTGCTGAAAAGTGAAGAATAAAACAGACATTGGAAAGGATGTTTTGAAATAAAAACAGCTGGAATTAATGTCTTTGCTAAAATAAGCATATTATTTCATAGTAATGACCTGGGTGTCAAAAATGTATAAATTTTGCCTGTATTCATATAATTATTTGTTTAATAATGTCTTATTTATTGAACATCTCCACATTATTCCCAAGTCATCCATGGCCATGTTTATGAATGAGGCCTGCTCTGATATTAATTAACCTCAAAACTATTTTTGAAGTAACAGGATCAAAGCAAAACTGTAAACTAATCAGATATCAATTATCAAGGGAAATAAAGGTTTTATTTGATGAGAGCGACAAGGGGTGCTCAGAAAATCTGTAATGCTTTTAGGGTCTCTTTTAGGTTATTCAGGGTCTGAATACTTATGACTTATCACTTATGTGATATTTCAGTTTTTCTTTTTTAATAAATTTGCAAACATTTCTACATTTCTGTTTTTTCTTTCAAGATGGGGTGCTGAGTGTACATTAATGAGAAATAAAATGAACTTTTTTGATTTTAGCAAATGGCTGCAATGAAACAAAGAGTGAAAAATTTAAAGGGGTCTCAATACTTTCCGTACCCACTGTATGTCTTTAATCTCTGCATACAATGAGGTTAAAGGTAAACTGGAAGGAAACATACACATAAACATTGTGTGATATAAGCATACAATACTATTCTTTATTTTGTCATTAAGTGTATGTTATAACAAATATTGGAAAATCTGTGTCTATTCTGCAGATGACAGAAGTCATCTGTGTGTGTGTTATTTTTCACTGTATTTGTCAGAAACAGGCGGACAGCAAACACAGACATACAGCTTGTAAATTTCTGAAAGAAAAGGAAAGCAAGGAGAGAAAAGAGAAGAGCAAAGGTTGGTCGGGCCATAAAACTCATCACAGATAAGGTGCCGTAAAACCGTACACACTTCTGTGATTCAGTTCAGAGGCTTTTTGTACTGTTTATCTGTACCACATACATACATCCACACCCTGTAGTACAGTCACTGCATGGGGAATGAAGTAAATTAATCCTGCAGCCAATTATTTTCAGCTGCGAGTGTCCTCACTCAATTAGTTCAACCTCCTCACCTTAATTAAATGTCTAAATGATCCGGTTACACACAGTCAGTTAACTCTGGTGTCTGACGGTCTGAGCAGAATTGTGACCCATTACATCCATGTGTAGGCCACACACACAATGACAGGAATTCATTATCAGCTCATTACTTGGAACAATCACCTTACAGAGGATATTGCCACTTCCTTTCTGTGTGTCTCGCACACACACTGTCAGAACTATCAGTGTGTGACCAGATTTCCCAGACACAAATGTTACTCATCTATCACTGTGACATCGAGGGAACCAACCTGAGCCTGGCAATAAAAGTGATAAGTGTGTGGGTGTGTTTTGCTTCATATTCAGGATGTCTGTGTTGTAAGTGTAACTGATATTTTGTGATGGAAAATAACCCAAAATCAATCAATAAACAAATCAATGTGCTTCTTAGTTACTATACATTTGTACATTTGATTTGTATTTTTGTCCACTGGTGTTGCTCCTGTTCTCAGCGTATCGTGAAAAACTAAATGGGGAGGTCTTATCTATAAAATTCAACAAATGTGGTTTTACAAGCACAGCACCATTAGAGACAAATCCTGAAAACTCCACCTGTTTCCTACCCAAAAGACTACACTGTTTCTCCCTCATCAGAGATTCAGTGGCAGGTGGAACACTGAATTTTGCACATTACTAACACCTAGTGGTCAGAGTGATGGCCTTAATAAAAAAGACAAAATACATAATAGTAACCTCTTTAATTTTCTTGTGAACATGCTTTGCAATGGAGTCTGCATGTAAATATGACAAGTTGCACAAGAGGGAGCTGTCCTATATGACAGCAGACATGCTTTGAATCATTCATCTCATTACTGAATAATATGGAAGATATTAGGTGTCAGTAACAGTTGATTTCCATTAACACGTTGTACAATCTCAACAGGAAACAAAAAATACAGCATGTACTCTAACTGTTTCTATATCTCCGTTGATCAGTGGTAGAATATAACTAAGTACATTTATGCAAGTACTATGCAAATTTGAGGTACTTATACTTTACTTGAATATTTCCCTTTTATGCTATTTTATACTTCTTCTCCACTACATTTATTTCAGAGCTATAGTATGGCAGTTAGTAGTATAGTAAGATTTTACATACAAAACATGAGCTTGTAAAATATGATGCATTGTTATCAATCAACTACCCAACAGCATATAAAATTGTTAAAACCTCAACCAGCTACAACAATAAAATGCTACTTTCAAATTAATTCATCAGTAATAATCCAATAATATAGTATATACTATATTGTAGTAGCAATATTAAAACACCCACAGGGGCCATTTTACTGTATTATAAGTACTTTTACTCTCATTACTTCAAGTACATTTTGCTCCTTATACTTACGTACTTTTACTTAAGTATCATTTTCAATAAAGGTCTTTTACTTGTAATGGGGTATTTTCACAGTGTGGTATTGCTGCTTTTACTTAAGTACATGACCTGAATACGTCCTTCACCACTGGCCTTGATATAAATAGAACTCCAGTCTGCTGTGTCTGGGTTGCCAGGTCAGGTCAGCGGTGGCCTGTTTCTTCTCAAGGACTTGAAAGTTAGTCTAATTTACCTTTTCTGGTCAATTTGGCCTGTTGTACCTTCACTTGTGTTTTCTTAACTTTCTGTTGCAAACTGTCTTGCAAGAACTTGGTTTGTGATTGATCTTTCTCCATGAAGTCCTTTTAGACTTCATGGAGAAAGACTTTTAGACTTCTACAGCTATAGAAGTAAATGTATCCATTATGCATATAAATTTGTGTGTAGTGTGTTTTACCTATGTTTTTTGCAATGACCCAGGTGTTTTAAGAGAGTTATGTTATATACTAGCAGATTGTTTGTGCTGGGGTGTCCTCTAATGGACTCCAGTGAGACAAAGCAAGACGTGGACACGTAGTCTGTGCGAAAACAAACTCAAAGAACATTTTCAAAGATCCCAAACAACTGTCTGAGACACTGAGGCAAACTTCACAGCAAAAAAGAGGGATCTCAAAATAACCGCCCTAGTTATTCCACTTTGTACTGACAGCAGTTAAGACTGGAAAGACTGAGGGAAAATCTAAACTCAAAACGAGCACAGAACAGTCTTTGCCCTATATTATCGAAATAATAAACACATTTCGACACAGGTTTGTGAATACAATAAGTTTTATTGAAATTTTATCTTGATGACAAAAGACAGTGTCACAGTGATTTGACAAAAATAAAAGTGCTTGCGAACTCAATCAAACCTCTTTCTCTCACAGTAAAGAAACCAAACAGATACACTGTGTTACTATGATGTTAAGTCACACTCATGGCGAGAAATCAAAAAGGCATAGGAGACCTGACGATGCCTCTCTGAAGGCTCCAACTGTGTTACTGCATGATGAAACAGAATCAACGCATTCAACGTAAAGATTACGACAAACAATACAGAACATGCCGATTTCTAAAACAACAAAACTGCTTGTCGTTTTGAACATCATCATAATTAAAAATTAGACAAGGATTATGTAGAAATTAGAAACTTGTGTTCGGAAAGGTTGAAGGTTTTTTTCCCCTGTCAATGATGTCATGACAGTAGCAAAGGGATATTAACAGGGTAGTATCATTAGAGTGAGGTGTGCAGTGTATTCAAATAGGCTTAAATTTGCACAAATACTTATAAATGCAGCTTTTAATTACCAAACACCTGATGGTCTCATAGTTACAAATGAAAATAAATAAGTCAATAAATAAATAGTCTTTTTAAACTTACATCAGGAGGCTTTTGCTGTTCGGTTTTTATTTTATTTTATTCACAGTCATTTGCCGTGATGTATGAAACTTACTGGACTCCCCGGTGTTCAACCTTCCACCTAAAAATCAGCAGTTCATCCTCCTCAGCTTTACCCTCTGTAAAATTGTGGTGATTCCCTTTGTTCCTTTATCAGTTTATTTTGATTAATATTAAGAAAAAGAAACGTCTCAAGGCTGCAAATACTGTTTTTCACAAGAGGGAGTCATTTATCGCAAAAGATAGAAAACGTGAGAAAAATCTGGCAATTCAAATTTTATCTTTTAACTGATAAAGTTTATAAATGATTTCAAGAAACTGTTTAACATTTTGAGAAATACACTTATTCACTTTCTTGCCGAGAATTAGATGAAAAGAACAATACCACTCACATGTCTGTACACTAAATATGATGCTACAGATAGCAGCCGTTAGCTTAGCACAAAGACTGTGTTGTTTTAGTTTTAGTGGTGTTGGTAGCCGGATTTTTCTTTTACCTTTCAGACAGTCAGGCTATCTGTTTCCCAGTTTCCAGTCTGTGTGCTAAGCTAAGCTAACAGCTTCATATTTAGCATACAGATAGGAGTGGTATCAATCTTCTCATCTAACTCTCTGCAAGACAGCAAATAAGCGTATTTCTCAAAGCTAGTTCTTTAACGTTATCAAGTTAATCTGACAACCCATAGGCTGAGAACTGATGACTTTAATCACGGTCTTCCTTCTTACACCTGCTTTATAACATTTCATATCAAGCTGTATCTGTGCTCAAGTACATCTATAGCTATCACTCCATCCTCTGCCCATTCCCTGACCTTCCTCCCTCTCCGGTTTCCTTCCCCAAACCCTCTGGCCTGGTTTCTAGGTGGCAGGCCCACACAACGTCCAGCTACTGTCTCTACCACCAAAACTTAAGACCGTCATAGGAGCTGGCTACAATAATACTGGATTTCTACATTTGCCAAGTAGACAAAATACAGTAGTGCTACAATATTATGAAGGAAAGTAATTCCTTCTATGCAGAGCTTGTCACAGCTTCTGAGGCCAAAACGCATTAAGAGCTATTTGGATCTTTGTCAAGCTTATTTTCCACTGTAAGTGCATTCACTGTTTTCATTTGGCAGCCACACACTAGTAGGGTATGTTTCGATTTTCTGAAGGCAGTGAGATGAAGGCAGATCCGAGCAGCTGCTCCTTCTAAACCAAGCCTGATCATAAACTACAGAAAGGGCTGTGACAAATGCATTTGTCTTTTATTTCATTTTGATTAGATGTTCTACTGTGAGGCAACCATCTCCATCTGTCGTCGTAAACACAGATACAATATGGCTTAATTGTACATTTTTCAACCAGATGTTTGTCACATGACTTATGGCAGTGATGGCACATCATTTATATCAGTTTGTTGCTTATTTGTAAAAAGAGGGAAATTAAAAGTGGGACTGAAGCTGGTCCCTTGAAACTTAAACTCTCCAGTCTGTAGTGTCCCATGGAGTGTCAATACAGCTAAACTGGGTCAAATTTGCTCAAAATGTGATTCAGCCTCTTCAGCATCCCAACTCACTGAAGACATCACTTCCCTAAGAACCACTGATTTCTCATCTAAAATATATTCCCTAGGTCAAAGTAAAAATGCTAGCACCAAGCCCTGAACCCTAACCTTAAAACCCAAACTTTCAAACCCTAAATTAAAACATTCAAACCCAAATGATGAAACCATACCTTCAAAGGAAAACATTCAAACAAATACATTCAAAGCTTCTTTTCCAACCCTAGCGTTTATACTCAAACGGTCACCAACACTCTTCCATAACCAAGCCACCTCAGTCTCCGATCTGGCCCAAACCCCACACACTGAAAACATAAAACCTAAAATTAAATCCAAATCCCCCTTTGCCTTTGTAGCCTCGCAACCTGGAGCGCTAGTCTAGGAGCTGATGATCTGACCTGACCAGGTCTCGTGCTTGGTGCCTGGATTCAGGTGGGTGATCACCACGTCGACAGCCTGGATCTTCTGATTCTTCGGAGGGATGGGGCACACCTTGTATGTGACCTCGTCCCCTTCCATAGGCACGTACTCTCCCTCAATGCTGTCCAGGAAACACAAGCAAAATTACAAATTCAACAAAGTATTGTTAATTCATTCATGGGCAATGACTATTGCTGACTTTAAACGTAAAGTCAGAGTTCCCATACACTTCCCATAATGCAACTTGATAGCATTTTTAGACCCTCCTTGTCTGGTATAATGCTGCGTTCCAGACAACTTGGAACTCGAAATTTTCCGAAATCCTCCTAGAAAAAGTACAATGGAACGCCACTTAAAGTCGAAGTTTCTACTTGTGAACTCGGGGCAAATCCATCTACCCCGACTTCATGAAGAAGCAGTTTGATGTCACATTACAATGGCAGCACCCATGGAAGCTCACATTAGGCTACATTTCAATCAATAAGGGAGGGGGGTAGGATGTATTTGTACACTACAGTATTGTATTAGGCTGGTGAATGGAATATTTAGATATGTTTGAGTATAAAAGTGACGTAAAATAATATGTGTAATATGTGTATAATATTTGTTCATGCGTCGTTTTTTTCCTCCTCTGTTTCATTTATATATGCAATGAGGCTGCACTGCTGAGAGTTCAATTGTGTGTACACTTGCCAAAGAAACATCAGTTTGTCACGGTCGGCCATGTTTTTTGTTTACGTTTGACGTCGTGCACCTGGAACGCTTTAAGGCAGCAGCATAAGCCCATGTCTTTCAAACTCCACACTCTCAGTCTGTAACGCTGGGTTTTCTTTTATAAATGTGTAGTTGCTAAGACCAAACTGAGATAACCCTGATGACATCACTATGACATAATCAGGGGTTATGTTTTCAGACTTCGGAAACATCCCTCCAGAGCCACAGAGGACATTATACAACTGTTTTCAGAGGCTGAGTGGTACGCCCCATGAACAGCAAACTCATCTTAATGTGTAAAATTAGTGGAGTGCCCCTTTAATATAAGTGATAAAATATAAATACATGTATATTCCATTTGCTGTCTTCTTGTGTGAAATGTGTCGTGCAGCACTGGACACAGACAGTCTACAAAGGAAAAATACCAAGTGACACTTTTTGCTCCATGAAAACTGTAAAGTCTCTTCCAGGATTGGTCAACCTTGGTCCATATGCAAACAGTGTCAATGTGATCATTACTGATTTGTAACTTCCAAGGTCATCTAAATTAGCAAATAATACTGTATACCCAATGCTTCTGAGGGAAGCTGTGACGTTGATCAAGGTACCGTCAATTCTCACATCCCTGCAAGTGATGCCAGAAATATCATGTTATGTTAAATACAATGTTCTATGAGTTAAAAGTTCTTGCATTCTCCATCGTTGTCCAAACAGTATGCTAAGAACCTACACCGCAGGTCATGTGATGTCATGAAAACCCTTACAGTGTAAACTCAACTAAACAAATTCACTCACTCGGAGATGTGGACAAAGATGTCCTCTCCTCCGCGAGAGGGGCGTATGAATCCATGACCCTGAGACCTGGAGAAGTTTTTACACACCCCTTTAAATACTGGACCTGATTTGGCTCGCACTGTCCTGCAGAGAAAGAGAGACATAGACGAAAAGAGAGGGAGAGAGAGAGGGGGACAGTGCATCATAAATCATTACCACAATTATTTTGAGACATTGTTTTTAAGCTTTTGTATCTCGTCAATGGAACAAGGACACATTTTAGAATTAAACTGAAAGCTGTTGAGACTTGGAACAGATTATAATACCGAAAATGTGGTTGTCAGGTTGTGGGCTCAAAACTTGACAAACCAAAGGCCTGTTATATTTATACATTATAAAACTTATTACTGACATATGAAGCCATAATAAATCATGTATTGACCATTATTTAAGTAAATTGAATGCACAATAAAAAGCATTTCAAGATGAATGTCAAGAGATTAAAAGATTAAAAGATAAGACACACTAGACTTGCACTCACGCTGAGTATGTGCGGGTGCGTTTGGTGGGCAGTGGGCTGGGCAGCTCTCCAGGCTGTGGCGGTTTCCTCTCCCTCTCCCAAACTCGACTGCCCTCCCTCAGGAAGGGGAAGGAGAGCTGCAGGGGGGTTCGGGGGGAGGTGAGTGGCAGCGGGGGGTCTGCCGGCGAGGAGGGATCAGGGTCTGACATCTTGACTGGTTACAGGCTGGGATTTCTTTTTTCTTTTCTTTTTTTTTTGTCTTCTGTTTTATGTCTCCTCTGATGGTGCACAAGGAAGAAGAGGAAGGAGGGTTACACCTCCTGCATGGCAAGAGTGTGTGTGTGAGGGTGGGGAGGTGTTCAGAGAGGAGTTCTTATGGAGGAGTGGAGCAACAATACCCTGCAACAAAGGAGCAAGGGAGGTAAGGTAAAGAAAGGTTTTATTAAATATCAAAAGTTGACAAAGACATACAAAAACCTCAGGTGTAAGTTTTGTGACCTTTTTGTGTTGAAGTGCTGTACTTTACTTCCTGGATGTACTCAGGCTCCCACAAACAGCTTTGTCTACTTTCATTTCTTGTATTTCTAAATAACAATAGCAGCGGGAGAAGCTTTTCCAATTGGTAACGATTAAAAATACTGATACACAATTTTTACTGATATCCAGTAACCAATCATTTTCGTTGTGTCCCGTACTGATACAGATATTTTTCATTTTATTGCAATACCATTATGTGTCAAGTTTCCACCAGCAACGTTGATGTGTTACACTGGGACTGTGTGCTTAGAGCAGCTACAGATGTCTAAAAACAGTGATTTATTAGTACCTGTCCTGACTTATTATTACATACTGCCCTGTTTCCAAATGTCCGCAGTAACTCAAAGAGAGAAGTAAATCAATTTACTATTAGTGTATTATAACAATTTAGTCATGACATTTTCAATCATCTTTGTTGTTGCATTTTCTCCAGCTGGTGGATCCTTGAAGCTTCCCTGTAAAATGCTGACTGTCACGCTGTTGCCCCAGCTGAAGGTTTTGTGAATATAAAAGGGGAAACTTCAATCATCGCAAGAGGTTTTAGAAATGCACACTGAGTTAAATATCAACAAAGGCAAGCACATTTATACTCTCCACTGAAATCTCCACATATGCTGACTTTGAAAATTTCAGATAAACAGAAGGATTAAATGCCCCTTTATGAGTTCAGACAAATTTCTTACGTCTTATTTCTTAAAACAAATAAACCATTAAAAAAATGCACTTGTGCACTTATAATTAACAAAAGAGTCATCCACATATTAACTTAGTGTCATATATCAGGCATAATTATGATTTGTTCGATAAGGATGACACATTTTTAAGAAATGATTGCCCAGTACCGATAAGGTGACCGATATATTGTGGACCCCTAATCGAGAATCACAAGAGTCTTACTCAAAATACAACATGTCCTCTGACTGCTTTCCATTCTGGTCCTTTGAGGCTCTTGTCAGTGTAGAAATTGTTCTCTTACACAATGGATTTTTCTCTTTATGAATGTTGGTGCTGCTAAATAGTGAGTCTAGAAAGACGCCCCGAATAACAAAGCAATTTGATTTCCGAGCGCCAGACTGGGATCTTGCTGGCTTTGAAAAGGTCCCAAGATAATGTAAATAACAATCCAGCCCCAGAGGGCCTCGGCACGGCTCAGCTCATCACCCTATTGTATTAAAATCCCCCCTCGCACAAGACTGACATCTATTACAGGATTGCTCCTTACAGTCTGTATTCAAAAAACAAGCTGCTCTGTCATTTCAGGACGAATGAGCTTTGTCACCATGCCATGACACAAACCCAATTATCATTTTGTAATTGGAAGTTGTGATGTGTGTATCATTATCTAGCTCATCATTTTGACAGTCACTACAAACACAAAGTGGCAGGGCATTGTTCTCAGAAGTTAAACGCCTACAATGAGACCTGGTGGATGTGTTTTTGTGGTTATCAGCAGCCACCTCCCAGTGAATCTTAGTACTGATGTGACATCTGCAGGCTGAATGTTTGACATAGAATTTGGTGCGTGTCAGAGTGAATCCCACTGGCTCCATTCAAAATCACACTCTGCCTCTCTCGCTATCAGTCTAAATATAGCAGCTCGTGTGTGTGTGAGTGTGTGTGTGGTGAGATTGAAGCTGTCTTTAACCCTGGCCTGTGTCCGGATGTATACACACTTCATATCATAAACGCAGGCTGCAGTTGTAGTTGCACAAACAGTTCTGAGATGCAGAGATAATTTGATCTCATTTTCAGGAATGTGAACGCTTCTCTTCTCTCTGAGAGGAGTGTGTGTGTGTGTGTCTGTGTGTGTGTCATCATCTAACCCTCTCCCCAGTGTCTCCTCATTGGTCCAGCTTCCATCTGCTGAGCTGAAATGATTCTTATTGATCGTAACTGTCAGTTGATGACTAATATCTCAGTGTAAGATTTGTTCCCCCTGTTTTATTGAAGTAGTAATAGTTGTAGCATGTACAACTGTAAACAGAAATCATGAAGATATACTAAAGAAAACAAAACAATAATCCATTACAATTATATATTATTACAATTATATAAATAATAATACACAATTAATAAATTGTTAAAGACTAGCACTGTTTTTGGAATCTTTCTTATTAATGCACAGTTCACTAGTTTTCTTTCTTCATGAGAAAAAGAGATTAGCTTGATTAGCTTTACAAGCTAGAATTGTTTTACTTTCCTTTTATTAAATATATGAATAAAGCAGCACATTATATAAGCTACATGAGAGCTAGTGATGCTGACTTGTGCTTGAGGTTTAATACCAACATGGACACTTGTTCCTTTATGTTCTGCGTCACCAGGAAGTCACCTTTGTACATTAAAACAAGAGTCTGCTGCTAAATGCTAACGTCAGCATGCTAACATGCTGATGCTAAGCAGGTATAACTTTTACCATGTTAACCATCTTAGTTTAGCGTGTTAGCGTGCTAACTTTTCTCCTGGTCACCCTGAGTCAGTTGCTTGGACCCCGGTGTGCCTGCCTTAAGATGATACAGGTATTTATTGTCTTAGTTTGTTGGTAGAATGATGTCGCCTGGTCACCTGCCACTCCTGCATCTTTGCTGTCTTTACATGAAGAACTACAATGGTTTTAATGGCTTCCAACTCATAATGTCAAATAACCTTAAACTAAAATTATGGTAATATGAAGAATAAAGTGTTACAAATGTAATCGATAATAAATGTGTTTCCGACTGTAACAATTTACATTAATATCATAATGTCATATAATCCTGATGTACTGCAGGGTAGCATTTATGGGTAATATAAGCAACACTTTCTGAATAAGCAGTGAGTAATTGTGAGGTAGCATTCATACATCCTTGAAAAGACCTTTTGACTCTATTATTATTCTTTGGGAAAACATATTTTCCCTATCCAATGGATTTAAAAAAAGAGGATCTAATCCTCTTTTTTTAAATCCATTGGATAGGGAAAATATGTACTTTTGAGTAACATGAGAGGTCTAGTTTGGCTTCTTTTAGGCACGACCACACGTTCAAATAGTACAAGGGTGCCAAGGTCCCCAGCATCATCGCAGGGGTGGCTTTAATCTCTCCGGTTTATAAACTCATTTAGCAACAAGATCCTGCAAATGGCTGATGAGCGGTGGCTTTTATCTTCCTGGTATCATGTTGGATAGTGTTGATGCAGGGGTGATGAACACACACACACACACACACACACATCTGTCATCACGGTGGCACAGGGGAGAGGGCTGATACCACGACTGATGGATGACAAGGCATAAACATGTAGCCTAAATAATTCATCAACTTGACTGGTTGAACTCTTCTTTTATTATCCCTCTTTATGCAGAGAGCAGGGCAGCAAGTGGACTCCTTTAATGAGTCCGCAGTGCCTCTGTGTTCAGATGAGTTGATAAAACATTTAATGGCAGGCTGCATCAAAAAAAAAACCAGAAGCCAGATCGCAGGCTGGACAGGAGGAAGGAAGAGAGCTGGAGGAGCTTTGAAAAGACAGACAAAAGGCCAAAAGCACCTCCCTGTGAAACCATGGGCACTGTGGCTGTCTGTACTCCCCTGCATCAGCATGGCAGGCACGTCAACTACTCTGCACACACACACACACACACACACACACAGGGAGCCACACTTTAAACTTTATATTAACATTTTAAAGAAACACAGCCTGTTTTATGGTATAATTTGTTTGCATGTGAGGCTGGAAGAGCTTAAATAATTCACTACAAAATAAAAGCCCTTCAGGCGGGTTGTTTCCAGAACATTCTCCCACTGTGGCAGCTTGAGACGAGAAGGCGAAAGGATGCTCAGCTGACGGCCAAAAAAATGTGACACCAAAATGCGTCTCGGCATAAAACGCCGCCACATATAAAAAGATGACGGTCAAGATGGGAAATCTGTGCCCCGAGTTAAAGACTATCACATCATTTTATCTCAATAAACCGACACCGTCTGCCCGACACAGAGAATAAAAGGCTCGGATGTGTAGAGCCACGCTACAAATCACCCATAAACCCGATCGATTACACGATTACTTACCGTCAAATCGCCGATCAGCTGTCAGTCAGACGCGATATGGCCCCGTGTTTTGAGGTGATATGAGGCAATTATGTAATTAAACCCGGTGAAAGCGGCGGAGACATGTGGTGAATAAGTCAGAGGATCTTGGTATGGATGCGGCGCACACGGGCGGGATGAAGAAGGAGGCGGCAGGGATGGGGGGGGGGGTGCAGGGGGTTACTGTGCTAAAAACAACAGCGGGCTTCACCGCACTACAGTCAACTCTTTGTTCTCTACATGGATGGAAAATGTTGGGGGTTTTTTATCAGGCTAGTGAGATTTAATTGGATGTTGACTTGATTTATCCATCACACAATGCACGTACAGGTAGCTATGGTGCGTGAAGCTCGAGCTATGAAAATAACATTTCAAAGTCAAATCCTCTCATGTTACAAGTGGAGGAAATTTTATTTTTTACAGTGGAAATGTGCCATTGCTTTTTAAAACAAACTTCATAAAGCTACATACTGTACTTTCCCATATTATTTCTCCAGTTGTATTGAATTGATCCTGTCATACTATGGTGTAGAGTTATTTTCCTTTCAAACGAGATGCATTTATTGAATTACATGTACTGGCATCCAGCCCCATTTCCCAAAAACTCGTCTCCCATTCAATTTCAATTGACCACTTCCTTCCGTGACGTTTCTGATGACATCATTTAGTTGTAAATGACAGTTTGTGGAAAGTACCATCTGCACATTTGCAACCTTATACACTAAGTGGCCACTTCATTAGGTACACCTGTACAATCTATTGCAATTCATAAATTCTAACTTTGCAAAGTTTATAATGTTCAGTTTTTGTTGACATTGTCGGAAATGTTTAAATTCATTTATATGTTTATTATTGAGGTTATAGTTAAAGCTGATGTTGTACCGGACTACATTATATTGAGAGGTGTTCCAGATTTTTTGTCCTTTTTCATTTACAGTACATACACAAGGGGGGTGTAGCCTACTTAATTAAGTGGCCACTGAGTGTATAGTTGTGTATTTGTTACATTTATTATATTAGAAAATATAATTCCTTTAACTTATGCTACCAAGATGCTCATGAGCAAGGCACTTCACTTCTAACATGCAGCATATCCAGCAGCAGAGGACAGAGGTCAGAGTGCACTGCACTACATGACACGCTGTGCATGTGATGTCATTATATTTGTGCATTTTAATTTATTTTTAAAGTCCCCATCAACTCAAAAATGTGTTTTGCTTATTGTTACTTGCTTATTGTTACTTCACTTGAGTTTCACTGTGTAGAGTTTGACACTACAAGTCTGTTTTCACATTCATCTGCTGAAAGTTTCTCTGTGCTCCCCTTAAATCTGAGTTTAAGACGTGTGTACCCGCGAGATGATTTAGTGACATCACAAGTAGACTGGAAACCAATCATGGTTCAGTATGCAACTTACAAACAAAAGTGTGACGTGGAAACTTGAAACTTACAGCGTACATACACTGAGAACGGACTTTTCAGTGAAGTAGGAGACATGTTGTGTCCAGTAGTTAAACTTTTGAAATAAACAATAGTTGCATATTTGTAGATTCTGATTTTTTCAGTGAGTATAGATAATTTAACTTTTTTGTAGAAAATCATATCACCTCACCTGGTGGAGCGCGTATGTATTGGGGGCGGGTCCTTGCTGTGGCAGCCAGGGTTCGCGTGGAAGAAATAGTCTAGGAAATTCATATCAGACACGAATTATTGTTCAAAACGGAATATTTTTTGATATCTTTAAACATGTCTGGAGGGGTTCTCAGTCTACTGCTCTGGTACTATATATTTGCTATGTTACGGTATGTTGATAGTATTGTTGATATACAGCATGTTGCAGTTTCTTTCTACAAGTGGAAATTCCTCCCTATGTTTCCAGGCCTTTATAGCTGCTTCTTGTTTCTGTGACATTTCAGAATTGCCTCTTTGTCTGAAAGAGATGGATAATTTTTTTCTGCAGATTGGATAAGAGGAGACAAGCGTCTTATTATGGAGGGATGACAACATTCTTAAACGGCCACTTTAGACCATGATAATGAATAGAGATTATGTATGTGTAAAAATAGGCAGCGTGAATGCTCTTTAGACTGGTTTCCCCATTCAGTTCATCAGTGTCAAACCCAATCAGGGGAAAGGTTAGGGCATTTGTGCACTACTTCATGTATTCGGGCCTGAACCTCTACTCTGTCGGCCAAACTCTTGACAGAATGTCCTGTGTGTATATTATGTCCGACTGTGTGCTATATTCAAAGCAACTTAAAGCGGACTCTTGACCAGTCAAACTGCTATTAAACAAGATCAAAAACAACAATGACTTTCTTTTACATTCTCTTAATACATCCAGGTTCTTAGAGAATATGAAAGAGAACTAGAAAACAAAATACGTAGAGGCAAGGCAGACCTTATTTATTCAGTTTTTTTTCTCTCCCCCCTCCACCCAAGTGCGAACTCTGATGTGCAGATACATATGAGCTGTCAAGAACCTGTCGCTCTAAATAGGATACAAGAATTCACATTCATACATTGGCGAGGACAATAAACACTTGATTCTTGAATGTCACTATTCTTTCAAAATCTTGCAACGAGACTGCTTAAAATGATAATCATGCCTAATTTTCAGCAAAGAGGATGGATCAGTAGATCACTGCACATCTAAAAATACCTGTAACTCGACTGTAAACAGATTTTAGTCACATCACTGGAGCCAAGGTAAATAAATTAGATCAGTGAATTTTTATTTTACAACCCATTGGCATTTCTGTAATACAGAAAAGATAATCTGGGAGAAAAAACAAACACTTAAATGTACATGGAACCAGACACCTTACATACAGTGGGTTAGAGGAAGAGAGTGGTCTAACTTCACTTCATGTAATTAACTTCTTCTTCAAAACTGCATTCTGCTTGCTTGGGCTGCAACAGTGAAGGATAAGGAGAAAAACACAGCTTGTCTGATGTAATGTTGAGGTTTTGGAGTGAATTTCAGTTAATAATATCCACAGAGGACCAAAATCAGCTGACAGTAATCTGAGTTTCTTATGAGTAGCTACATAACTTAAATAACAAAAAGTGGTAATTTGCAGTGTAACATAAGTTTTCAAATCTAAAATCGGAATAATGAGGTAATGAGGTTAAAGATTGATGGGGAGGGCAGTTGAAGGACGGTGGTAGTGATGGTCGTCGGGTAGAAGGTTTGTTACTGTACTCTAACGCAGTATTAAAGCATACAAGTCCTTCTGTATATTAGGTAATGTCTGCAATGGTTCTCTGCAACCTTAATATGTACTGCGATGGATAAAAACATAGTTCGCTGAAAGACATGGACACAAAGAATTAATGTGTGTGCCCACAAGTTTATTTTGGATCCATGTGGTCACTGGAACTAAACAACAAATGGACCCAGAGATGCCACCGACAGCAGTGTTTACCTGTTCAAGGTGGAGCGTAAATAACACTGGGGCAGACTGAATGACAATGATGGACTAAAGCGTATTATTATTAATTATTATTGCCATGCAGTTTGCAACACAATTTTAAAGTAACAAGGTGACTGAGTGTGATCAGCTGGCTGAGCTCCAGTGTGAAGTGGTTTCCAGGCTGTACTGACCTGTTTGAACAGCTGCAAAAACACCGGCAGAGTATTATGTCACTACTTGGGTCAAAGCTTAGTGTGTTAAAGTGTGTATGTGTGTGTGTGTGTGTGTGTCTCCCCTTTGTTTTTACAACAGATTGATTTCTAACCATTTATCACTGTTTGACTTTGAAACATAGCAGCTTGCAGTATCTTCAAGAACGCTATGCACTAACAAATACTTTAGAAATATCTGACCGCAGACCAGTTGCTATTGTTCCTTAATCAACATTAGCTTGGCACTTAGTCTGAAGTAATCTAATGACAACATTGGACTCTGAGGTATACCGATGCATTACTTCAGTCCAAACTGTGTGCAAATGCAGACGATGGAACAATCATCAACAGCATCTACATTCTTCATCCCACAATCCTCACCACCCTGTTTTCCCCCTGAAAATCCTCCTCCACATTTTTTCTCCCCACTCCTCTTCTTCAATGCTGCAGCTCCTTCATCCTGTTGAGGGCGGAGCCCGCCTTGAACCATTCAATCTGTGTCTCGTTGAAGCTGTGGATCAGTTCCAACGTCTCCTCACTGCCGTCACTGTGCTTCACGACTGCGCTAAGAGGCTGTGGAGATCGAGAGGAAGAGAAGAAGTTCCCATTACAGACACTTTTCATTAACAGCTGTAGGAAAGTTAGGAGAAAACAAACTGTAAGCAGGCCATTTTTCGGCTGTAATGCCCGCTTACCTTTCCTGGAGCGAAGGTTTTAAGTCCTTTGATGGAGATCTTGTCATCAGGGCGGATCTTATCGTAGTCTAATGGATTGCTGAAGGTCAGCGGCAGCAGACCCTGCTTCTTCAGGTTAGTTTCTGAGGACAGAGACATGTTTGTTAAGTAAGACAACGAATGGCATGAAAAAAATAAAAATAAACAAGGAAAAACTACTAAAATGACTATTACAAATCACTGGACATGGCTCAAATAGTCCTTCTAAGACTTATTTTCATATATTGAAGCTTATGACAGTACCCCCATCTTCTGCAGTTATTGTGCAGTACCGTGAATTCTCGCGAAGCTCTTGACAATGATGGCTCTTCCTCCCAGATGCCTGGGCTCCAGGGCAGCATGCTCTCTGCTGGAGCCCTCACCGTAGTTGTCATCTCCGACCACAACCCAGGACACACCATTGGCCTACACACAAGAGGGTGGAAAGAGCATTAAGCCGGATTTATACTTGATGCAAGGGGCTAACGGGAGTCCTACTGTAGATATCTGTGGTGTAGGTGTTTTGATGTATAGCGTTTACAGCATTGCTCACCTGCTGATAGCACCACGCAATGCTAGACGGATGTATTGTACATGATCAGGCTGCATCTTGCTTTCATTATATTCCCCACAGTAACTGTGTTTACATTCTTTCATTTACTTTGTGAGCAGTGACAGTGGGCTACACACATACTTATAGAACTGGAGTTACATCTAAGTAACTTATATTTCGACCATGTCTCATTACAGAACAGGAGACCGCTTCCCTTTGTTCATTAATCCTCTGTGATGGAGAGCGGGGGTAGCGGTGAGCAGAAGTTTTGCAGTGGAGATGTCTTTGCTAGGTGTGTGTTACTGAAAAGGAGAGGACCGCTGAGAGTCTTTCTTCAACTTCCTTCATGTTGTCTTCAGTATCACCAACCTCCACCAGCACAAGCAGCCAATCACAGTTCTTGTTCATGTGGTATCGCCGTTGCAAGTAATGATTATTTTCCAACAGTTCAAAACCTAAACATTAAATTTACAATGATGGTGAAAATGATCAAACAGAGAAAAGCAGCTGAGTTTTTGCTTGAAAATAATCTAAATGTTTAATCAGTTATCAGAATTGTTGGAGATTCATTTTCTGTTGATTGACTAACTGATTGCTCAACTAATCGTTACGGCTCTAAATCCAGAAGTCATACCTCAATATATAATAGGCATTTATCCAATGTTTAAGTGGGACATGATTCAATTCATGGGTCAGCAACCTTCAAGCTTCAATAAAGTTCATAATGAATAAAAAAAAGGAAAAGAAATTACAAAAACCCGAGTAAAGAGATAGAGCCGATTCTTTTTAGCGGATGAATAAATTGTAGCAGAAGAAAAAGTCAAAAGTTTAATGGAGGGGCGCCCCAGTGGCTCACCTGGTGGAGCGCATGCCCCATGTACGAGGCTGAGTCCAGGGTTCGAATCCAACCTGCGGCCCTTTGTTGCATGTCATCCCTCTCTCTCTCCCCCACATTCCCTGTCTCTCTTCAGCTGTCCCTATCAAATAATTTGATAATTAATTTATCAAATAATTTGTAAAAATTTTTTAAAATTAATTTAAAAAGAGTAGACGCCCACTCCAAGTGAAACCAATTTAAACTCACAACAATGCTGAAGGACCTGAGGTAGTGGTGTGCTGCCAAAGAGCAGCCCACTAATCCAGTACCTGGTACCTTTCCCTCTGCAGTCCTCACCTTGTAGTGACGGGCCACATCAGGGACTCCTCCGTACTCCCCTGTCAGGTAGTTCTTGATCTTGTTGATGGCATCATTCTCGCTGTTGACTGCACCGATCAGCATGTTGTTGGAGATGTTATCCAGGTGACCGCGGAACTTCAGCCAAGGTCCAGCAGCACTGATGTGGTCTGTGGTGCATTTGCCCTTCACCTGTGGAGACAGGAAAGGGAAAATTGAAAACATTTTGATTCCCAACACAGCTGCAGTGAGAATGTTTAAAGACAAACTGCAACAGGGGGAGGCCGTTTCAAAGACCTGACCTTGATGAGGACTCTCATGTCCTCCAGATCACTCCCGCTCCATTTGTCAAAGGGCTCCAGCAGCTGTAGCCGGTTGCTTTCAGTGCTGACGTCCACCCTAAGGCTGAGGCCGTCAGCAGGCGGGTGCTGGTAGGTGTCCTGGCCTGGGTCAAAGTCCCTGGAAGGTAGTTCATCTCCGTTGGGGGGGTCCAGTTTGAATTTCTCACCGTTGGGGGCTGTAAGGTAATCTGTCTCTGGGTTGAAGTTCAATGAGCCTGCGATTGCGAGGGCAGTGACAATCTGAGGAAGAAGAGGAGATGGAAGGCAATGAGATTCAAAATATAAGCTTGTGTGTATGCTGGTAGTGTCACAACTAGCAAACCGAATGTTGAACATCTAGTCGTATGAAGTGGTTTAGTGTGAGTTTACCTCAGGAGAGGTAACAAAGGCGTGTGTTGCAGGGTTAGCATCATTCCTGGCAGTGAAGTTTCTGTTGAAGGAAGTGACGATTGTATTCTTCTCTCCCTTCTTCACGTCTTGCCTGAATGCAAACACACACAATACGTTCACTTAAACAAAACACCAAAGTTGAATTGAACTATTTCGACACTGTAAGTCATGGCGCAAGAACTTCCAAAGTTACAGCGTCACCTACCGGTCCCACTGACCAATGCAGGGTCCACATGCGTTGGCCAGGACCACACCTCCAACATCACCAAGGATCTTTGACTACAGGAAGACACAAACATGTTTGAGTTTTTGGTCACATCACCCAGAGCTAAATCATCAGTATAAGGGAGGTGCAGCTCCCTGCTTTCTTTGTGCACCAGCACTTACATATCCATCTCTTTCGATGGTGGCGCGAATCTGCTCGGAGCCAGGGGTGACTGTGAACTGAGCTTTGCACTTCAGGCCTTTATCCAAAGCCTGTTTGGCCACAGATGCAGCGCGGCCCATGTCCTCGTAGCTGGAGTTGGTACAGCTGCCGATCAGACCTAAAGGGTTAAGGAGCCACACAGAATTTCAGAGTATGTTGCTGAAAACAATCTGCTGGTAATTTTCATGCACATTCTGAAATGTAGTATGGTAAATAGCAGGAGTGTGACTAAAGCTGTGCAGCCTATCCATCGCTGGTCAGCTCTTACCAACTTTAACCTCCAGTGGCCAACCGTTCTTCTCAGCAACACCACCTACTTCAGACACTAGGTGAGCCAGGTCAGGGGTAAAGGGTCCATTGATGTGGGGCTTCAGCTAGAGAGAGAAACAACACAACGTTCAAGGAACTCAGTTATTCTCAAATAAACCGAACTCTGTAATTGAAGCCGTGAAGTGAAGCTCTCAATTACGCCTACGTTTTGCAGCATTTTATGACAGTCATGTTTAATTATAATGCAAGTGCAATATGTATATAGAGATGTATATTAAAATTCTGACAACATTATGACTGACAACGAGATATCACAGCCTTCCAGCATTGGTAACAGACACTCAGGGGAGTCATATTCGCACTATTCCCACCAAAACCTGGATCTAACCCATAACTTTCCTGACCTTTACAGAACTAAGTGGAAGTATTAAAAAAGGACTCAGTCCAAGTGTTTTATTACTTCACTCATCTCAGAACAGAAATAGGTATAAAACAGTCTGGTTTCTAGTGGCTATAAAAATACTATCTAATGCCAATCAAATTCTAAATTTTCTGGAGAAAGTTCAGGTTTTCGCTCTGGGCTATACCTCATAAATCACCAAAGTGATATTAAGTGATCCCTGGCCAGAGACCTTTGTTTCATGTCCCACCCCCCACCTCCATGTATTTCCTGTTGCTCTCCACTTTGAACTATCCAATGAAGGCAGACACCGAAAGACAGTTTTTAAAATAGACAGACCTCGTCCAGATTGAGCTCGATGACCTGGTCATACTCGCAGCCTTCATCTGGAACCAGCAAGTCCGAGTATTCATCAGCCAGGGCAGCAATCTCTGGGAAGAAACCAGAGGGCGAGTGTTGAGACATCACACTTTCATTTATAACAAGCGAGTTTTCCATGAAAATGGGCACTGACATACCCATATACACACACAGTTTGCTGTTACAGACACCTCTACTTCCTCTGTGATTTCATTTTCTGCATTAGAGCGATTTTTGCTTGTAATGTTAATTAAAAATACTGTAATTGAATCTTTTTGTAGCGTTAAATTCTTCTGGATTGTTTTTGTGCAGTTTTGCTTTATCTGACAATTGATAGACGGAACAGACAAAGAGTGATGAAGGGAGATGACAGCGATCCTTGACATTACCTACTACAGTGCTATCTAAACACAACCTTTTAGTGTTTTTTGTCTGTAGATTTTATAATAGTTTTGTCTTCCCTTGTCTCTGTCACTATGCAAAGTGATAAAAAAAAATAATAAATACATTTAAAACATTGTATGACATTATGAAGGACCATAGCATTAAACATACGTCCACGTCCAGTCTTCTCCAGGTAGGTCCTCATGCGGTGGTTGTAGGGGAACACGGAGGTTGTGGCTCCAATCTCTGCTCCCATGTTGCAAATAGTGGCCATTCCTGCACACAATAAAAAGAGACATCACACAAAAATACAGATGAATATTACACATGAGCCAAACAGCTGAGAAGCTAAATTAAAAAAAAAGATATCAAAGTGTAATTATGTCAGGATGAAAAAGCTTCTTTTTTTTTTTACTGACCAGTGCAGGAAATGGAGTCTACTCCTGGCCCATGGTATTCTACAATGGCTCCAGTGCCTCCCTTCACTGTCAGGATGCCGGCCACCTTCAAGATAACATCCTTAGGAGACGTCCAGCCTGAGAGGGCGCCCGTCAGCTTCACACCAATCACCTTTGAGGAAACGATTGGTGAGTTAATTATGGTAAAGAAGTTCAGGAGGTGGAAAGAAAAACAACTACTGTTACTGTGGAGAAAGAAAATACAGGAAATACAGGATAGGGGTGACAGGAAACAAATGTCCAAGAAGACAACAGAATGTGTTCAAAATATTGTATTCTGCTAACCTTGGGGCACTTGAGCTCCCAGGGGATTCCTGCCATGACATCTACAGCGTCTGCTCCTCCAACTCCGATGCAGATGGCACCAAGCCCACCACCGTTTGGTGTGTGGGAATCTGTGCCAATTAGCATCACTCCTGGGTAGGCGTAGTTCTCTAGGATGATCTGTTTGTATATGAAATCTGAACATTAGCATGCTAAATTTACAGTGGCTTTCTGTATCTCTCATTTTCATTTCCAGGCACTACATCCAAACTTTAAGCAATAATACCTGATGGATGATTCCAGAGCCTGGTTTCCAGAATCCAACTCCATATTTTGCCCCAGCGCTGGACAGGAAATTGTAGACCTCTTGATTGATTTCCTAGGATGAGAACCATAATGACAACGCATGTTAACAAGTCATTACAACATTAGTATAATTACCGTAAACAAGTAAGATCCCTCACCTTTGCTCTGGCCAGATCCTTCACTCCTCCGATCTGGGCCTCGATCAGGTGATCGCAGTGGATGGTGGAGGGCACGGCCACCTTCGGCAGGCCGCTGCTGATGAACTGGAGCATCGCCATCTGGGCCGTAGCGTCCTGCATGGCCACACGGTCGGGACGCAGCCGCAGGTAAGTGCGACCGCGGTCAATCTCCTGGTTGTGGGGGTCATCGAGGTGGCCGTACACAATCTTCTCTGACAAGGTGAGCGGCCGGTTGAGTCTGGACAGAATAATGAAACCAAATTTTATTTGTAGTAGGATGCTGCAACATGAGAGCAAGTTTCTGCAGGGAACAGGTCAGCCGATGAGAATGCAGCTACAATATAAAAATAACCAATGAAAGTAGCTGAAGAATAAAGACAATTGAGTTGTGGGGTTATGCAGATACAATATGCTGACAATTTTTTATATATTCATGATAAATATTAATATTTTGGAAGTGAGAAGATAATGCGCTGTGAGTCAGGCTGACTGACGAGAGTTGGTTAAGGCTACAACTATGATGAAGAACTGTGGTAAAGGACAAAAACACTAGAGATCAAACAATCACACAGATAAGGGAGTGTTGTGAGGAAACAGTGATGTGAGCCACAGCAAATATAGAGTAGATTAGGAGAACACTGACCTTTTTCGCACAATGTCAATGCTGGATTGGAGCCTCTCATAGTTGACGAAGGAAGTGGGCTCGAAGCGGCTCATAGACACATTGGCCTTGGCTCTGTAAGCCGCTGATACATGCAGGCGCCGTGCACCATGGCCCAGAGCCAGCTGGAGACAACAACAACAAAAACATACAAGTATGAGCATAATCACAGAGCTGTGGACAAAACCAGACACACACTGGTGTAACCTCAGCACTGTTTCCCCACATACAGAATTTATTTGGGCAGCTTAAACAAACAGATCGGCCCTCACCCAGAAAAGATTTTTACACATTTTTGTATCAATTTTGTATCCTTCTTTTGAAAGTCTTCTTGGAACAGAGCTGAAAGAGCAGAGAGAAAACATTGTGCCTAAAATTGTATTGATATAGATAAAATAATGGTAAGTTAGCTTGTGAATGCAATGCTGTTTTGCAGTCCACTATCAAGTGTCAGATATCAGAGTGATACCAGGTGAACATGATGCACCCCCCTCCCTCCTTCCCCTTCACAGGCAGCTCTGTTTGAATATGTACCAGTACGTGATCGTAAAGCAAAGTATTACCAGAAAAGAACAAGACTGTTCAATCGACTCTCTCCAAATAGACACATAATTAAAGTTAGTTATTTATCAAAGAAGACACGCAAGAGAACAAAGGTGAAGGTCTTCAATGACCAGACAATGTGTGCTAAAGATCAGCTGTCATTCAGTGAAAGAACTGGCAGTGAGCAGCTGAACCCACAACCATTAATAGGTTGACTTTTGCTGTCAAGGTGCTAATAGCAAAAAGTTGTCAATTAATTGAGGGGCTTATTCAAGCCTTACTAGAGCCAAAGAATATTGAGGTTCATATTGAGGCCGGGCAATGTATAGATATGTATTATTCCCTTTCTATTGGTGTAAACCAAAATGTGGTACTTTTTATGAGTCGCAATGATGCACAGATTTTTGTAATACTAAAGAGCTTTTACTGACTCAAGAATATCGGACACTTTACAATGCCAGCTAAAAATGATGCTTGCCATTATTCAGTCCATAATAATGTCAATGTCATAAACTAGACAACACGTGATTTTCAAAGCCTACAAAAGGTATTGTTTATGTCGATATTAGAAGAGGATGTTTTTTTTCTGTGTCACCCAGCTCGATGTAGGCATCAAAGTGAGCTCACTTTGGCTTATTAGGAGTTTAGACACTTGGTGGTCCGTTATCATTAGTTCAGCTGAAAATCTTGACAGCACACTGCTGGACATAATAGTAATAATAATAATAAAACTTTATTTATAGAGCACTTATCAAAACAAAGAACAAAGTGCTTCACAACAAGAGAAATAAAATACCACAGTGAATGACGAAATATAAAGAAATAAAATACATAAAATACACAAAAGCAATGACGACACACAACATGCTAACTTTAAAACAGACCGAATGAATTACTTTCTGTGGAGCAATCCCTAATTAATGGGTAAGACTGTGTTTGCTGTATTATTTTCTATAATTTAACAAACATATTTTCTGTCTTTTACACGCTGCTCGCCTGTGTGCCAGCTGGGAGCTCTAACCTTGTGGTTAACCTTGCTGTTACACACCAAACTCCATTTCTAAAACGAACCTAGCTATGTTCATTTAAGGGCTAATGGTATGTGTAACGAGTTCTAGTAAACGGAGACACTAGCCGTGTTTTATTAAGCCAGTGCCAAACTAGTTGTTGCCCACTGGATGCGTTCAGTCAGTCAGGACACGATGACCTGGCCAGCCAGCCGGGTGACTGTTTCATAACTTATTTATCCTCAGCAACCGCTCTCGGAGCTTTAAGTAGGTCAGGTTAGCATTACATTGGCTTTATAAAATCTAAAATATCAGGTGAATCTTTCACTGGTTTGTAAATATGGTAAAAATAGACAATTTTCGTCTTTTACCTGGAGCCGGGCGACAGTCAGACAGTAGGTTGCCATTTTGTTCACTGACAAAGATGTAACGTCAGTGGTGACGTCACCGCTTTAAAGGCCTTCTTCTTCTTCTTCGAATGTTTTATGGCGGTTGGCAAACAGCTTTTGGTGCATTACCGCCACCTTCTGAAACGGAGTGTGGATCAGAGAGGTCTTATCCTACCCTACAGTCTCCTTTTAAGTCCTGTCTTTTCCAAAAACCTAAATATTGCCCTGTACCCCACATGCCCTGAGTTCAACTGGAGTAACTCCTTTAGTCCGAACTTAATGCGATCTCTTGCCAGTTTGTTTTTTAGCATTTGTCTTTCCTGCTCGTACCTAGGACAACTGATAATTACATGTTCTACAGTTTCCTGTATGTTACAATACTCACACATACCAGTCCCATGTTTACCAGTTATCTTCAGTGTGCTGTTAAGACCAGTATGCCTCATTCTCGAGATAATGCCTTCTTCTTTTTTGATCTTCTAGTTTCCCTCATTTCTCCTACTTTCTTTTGGATACTATAGTAATGTCTACCTTTCATTTCCCTGTTCCAAATTTCCTGCCATTTCTTTTTCATTTCTACTTTAATTATGCTTTTTACTTCAGCTTTACTATAATTTACTTTCATATTTACTTGTACTTTCTTAGTTGCATCTTTTGCATATTTGTCTGCCAGTTCTTTTCCCTCTACCCCTATATCTGCTGGAATCCAGATGAATTTCACTATTATTCCTGCTTTTGTAATTCTGAAGATAGTTTGAGCTATTTCCAGCATAATGTCCTGTCTTGTTTCTGACTGTAAACTCAAGAACCTGGTTAACGCACTACTAGAATCTGAACCTATTAAAACTTTGTCTGGTTTTCTGCTTTCTGTCCATTCAAGGGCTAAAAGAATAGCCAACATGTCCCCTGTGAATACTGAAAGGTTGTTACTAACTCTTTTATTTGACATTACATTTAAATCTGGGATTATGAATGCAACTCCTACTCTGTTACTTTCTGCTTTTGATACATCAGTGTATATTGTCGTATACTCAGCGTAATTTCCCTCTCTATATCTATTGACTTGGTTCCTATCTATATCTATCTCTTTCTTCCTTTCCAGTAGGTGCAAGTCCACCATTATCTCTCCCAATAACCAAGGTGGGACTACGGAGAACGGTTCCGTGGGGCTTAACATTATGTTCCCTATCCCTGTTCCATTAGCTGCATTTCCTATTGTCCAACCACAGCTCAGGCGTGGTTTCAACACCTTCTGAGTAGGGTGACTCTCCTTATGGCCCTTTAAGTTTGCCCAGTATGTTAGTGCTAATTGGGTTCTTCTGATTTCCAGATATTGGAGTAGTTTTTATGGCACTGCAGCAGAGTCTCAAGGCCTGATATTGTATTGTATCCAACTTCTTTAATATTGTTTTTGACGCTGATTGGTAAACAATGCTAACTTTAAAGGCCACGGTCTTGCAGGTCCTTTAAAGACAAAACATTTACGGTAGTTTTAATTTTAGTCAGATTGTTTACACAATTTAATTTAAACTTATCAGATTTATCAGTCTCAGTTTTATATTGCTTCTACGTTTAATAAAATATACATTAAAAATGTACCCATGCAAGAAGGAATTTAAAATATAATTGAGTTTTATAAAACTGAAAGGATGAGGACAATTTATATTTTATTTCTACTTTTTAATTATAAAGATATAATTCGGGCACAGCTGCGGTGCACAGCCACATTTTTTAATGAAAATATAATTATTCTAATATATTTTTGTTAAAATACAAAAACAAAACGGGGACCTGGAGCAAGATGCACTCCTCTTTGATCGTTGTCCTTTCGCTCTCCTTTTGGAGACGCTAGGTGGCGGTAATGCAACTCCTCACACAAAGTTTACTGGTCAAAGGTGAAAGTTGAACCAAATCAGCAGCGTTCGCCTTACGTTAGCCGACAATGGCTAAACATCATCCAGATTTGATATTTTGCAGAAAACAAGCCGGTGTCGGTATGTCTTAACCCATTTCATTTCATACGTTATCTAACGCATTTATGTTTTTCTGCAGCTTGATGTCCTTTGTTGTTGTTTTGCTCGAGATAACGTTAGCTGCCATGCTAACAGTTACAGCGTGAGTTTAAAGTATGTTAGCCATGGTGTTAGCTTAGAAATGTCCACACGTCTATGGCGCTAGGGCGACTAATGTTACAGTTTCACAAAATATTACTTCAGTGTATTTAATAATGGACTTTAATGTAAATATGATAAAGGAAAAGGTTGTTCCTCTAATCTAGCAAAGGGATGTGAATGACGACACTGGCTCTAACTGCTTTGTTTTCATTCCTCAGCTATCGGGAGACTTTGCGAGAAATGTAAGTATTTCTATCTATGACTAATAAAACAAATTGAGTGTTTTAACCGTCGTGTGTTTTTCTCTAAGTTTAAAGTAAGTGTTAACGTCTGCTGTCATAACTCTGTGTTCATTTTTCCTCACGCATCTGTAACAGTAACGTTAGCTCTGCAGAAGCATTTAATCAGGCAATTTAAGTTTTGCCATGACGAGTGATTACACTCCCACATCACCTCCAAAAGCTAATCATGGTTTCCCAGCTAAAAAGAGAAGTATAGGTTCATGTCTTAGACAATGAATGAGGTATAGTTTGGCTGTAAGAAATACTATGTTTCACATTATAATGTACTTTGTTACGTGGCTGCTGGAAAAGAAAGCAGTTAAAAGATATCTCAATGAGTTGTGGATAGTTTGTATGAGGACTTGTCCCTATAGCCGATATTCAGAAATATCTGGATCTATCATTAATGAAAACGTTTGTGGCTGCTGTACGTCGACACCCAAACAAGCACATTTGTTTTACAATGCGACATTATGGCAGGGTTAAGATTTATTTTAAAAACACCTTTTTTGAACTTTTCCAGCTAACTATAATGTCTCCAGTTCTCAAAATAATGCAGGTTGCAGCCGTGGAAGAGTTCACTTTGTTTCAAAGTTCTTTTAGTTGCTGGTGAAGGCTGTGTTATACTATACAAATACTGAATTGTTTTATCAATTCTCTCGTCGTCGTCCCCCCTCTCTCAGGTGATGGGAAATGTGTCATCTGTGATTCCTATGTGAGGCCGTGCACGCTGGTGCGGATCTGTGATGAGTGTAACTACGGCTCCTATCAGGGACGCTGTGTCATCTGCGGAGGGCCCGGAGTATCCGATGCATACTACTGTAAAGAGTGCACCATCCAGGAGAAAGATGTAAGTGTCCTTAAGCACACTTCACTTCGTTTTATCTGTCACTGAGAACTGAAGCAACTAGATAAAGAAAGAGACTGTATAAGGATTTAACAAGGCCGAGATTTTTATTATCTTGCGTTAGCGATTTAGCGAGCATTAGGGAAATAAACAGCAATTTTAACTAAACCCTGCTGTAAATACAAGAACTGTCTGCCTTCTTTGAGATCTTTCTGTTTCCTTTACAGCGAGATGGCTGTCCTAAGATTGTGAATTTGGGCAGCTCCAAAACGGATCTGTTTTATGAAAGGAAGAAGTATGGCTTCAAGAAGAGGTGAAGACGCTACGGCCCAGTCCTTGATTTAGTTTTTCAGCTTTTCTTTGAAACCTCAAGAAACATTTGTTTTTACCTTTTCAATAAAGCTCTCTTTTATATTTCTGTGTTCATTTTCCCTCTGCTTTTAAATGTTAAAATACTCAAGAATACTCACAGGCAGGCTTATAACATTACAGTGCTTGATATTAAGTCACTAAACATCAGGTTACTCAAGTGTCACCACTAACAAACCTACTTTATTGTCCAGCAACATAAAACCAAAATGATAAACGTCATTGGACATTTAAAGATCTTTTACTGCTCAACCAGGCTTCATCTAGTGGGATTTAGCTTTTTGTTTGTCATCTTCCTGCATGGTTAACTGAAATAAATCTATTTATTACTGATTTACTTATATTGCTTTACATTTGTATTACATTAGTTAGAATCATCAATTAACAGTTCATAGGGGAAATGTAAGCAATGCACACATAAATATTTTTAATATAATCAAACATTTACAATAACACATTTTGATACAGCTGTGGAATAACTATAGGAAACTAAATGTGCTTTCCATTATGAACAAGAGTTGAGATGTAATGTACTATTGGGTTGCTTGTATAAACCTTTTCAGAAACATGTTAGGCAGCGTGTCTCCTGGTACAACACTTTGTCCAGCTTCTTTCTTCACATCTTCTCCCTAAACTTCCTCCACCAGATGGCAATGTTTCACACTTCCTGCTGTGCCTGCTGCTCACTCCCAACAGTTGGCCTGGTATCTAAATCCCAAATTGAACCATTAGTGATTCTCAGCTCAACATAGTGTCGCTTTTTGTGGACTTGTGTTCAGATTGGGAAGAACCAAATGAAAGAAAGCATTATGAGTTTTGACAGTGTTGGGGCATTGACAGATGCAAATCTAGTGCCTGGAAAAACTTCTCCACATGAACAGAAGACATGAATGAGTAAACTTGGGCAACATCTTAATATTTAAGCTCAACTGTTTTAATTCAGTGTTTTGCCTTGTTTTTGTATGTGCAACAATCCTGACACATTTTATTCACACTTTAACTCAAATCAGAACACAGTGGTAGAAATATGAATACAATTACTGTCAGTATTATATTAAATAGTACATACAATCAAAGGGTAGTCTGGTATTCATTTCTATATAGTCTTCTGATTGGTGCAACTGGCTCAAATCCAGACTCAAGCAAAGAACAGTGCCCACTTTTTAAACCTACTTTCATTTTACATCGGACTTCACTGTGGATCTGAGCTTCAATTTTTTAAGACTGGACTTGGGTCTAAATGAATCACTGCAATAATCTAAAGAAACATTTCTGTAAGAAAAAACTCAACACTTAAAGACTTTCTCAACAAGGCTTTATTTTAACATACTGTATATACAAGAGACACTCAAAATGCCAAGACGTTTCTTTACAAAGAAATACAAAGACCGAACCAGGAAGGTTAAAAAACAAACCCCTCAAAGTTAACAAATTGACCTGTTCCAGATAGAAGGCAGATGCAATCTATTATAGCAGAAAGCATTAAAAAATTCTTAAAATGAGTCCAGAATCTCATTATCATTCATGTCAAAATTATACTAAATATTACATTTCAGAGACCTTATGATGGAGAATGTGACTCATTCTGACTGACATCAGTGATGCCGAGAGTAAAACTGTTTCCACAAAGATCACTGTGGACAAATGTAGCAAACCTGACTTTGCTTTACTTAAAAAACAAAAAAACAAACGCACTTGTCTGTTAATGTTAACAAAAGCATGATGTAAGAGCAGACAAAACTATTTAATGCAGGTTGTGATGTTAAAAGTTTAAACTTTATTTGAGAAGAGTATTTTCTCCTTGAATAACATTCACACATGGAAACCCGCTCCCAAAAAAATACTGAGTTTATTTTGGTTAAAAAAAAAAAAAAAAAAGTCACTATGTGTATGGATGGAAGCACAGCAGCAAAAGAAAAACAGCTGTCCACCTTTGTCAGAATTGGACAGTAAAATAATCCTGGGTTTAAGTCACAACTCTAATTTGGGATGTTACGTTACACAATATGCCCCCCCCTGTAAACTGCATTGAAATGGCTTGAAAAGTTGGGTGATAAAGTCTAATAATAGTGTTCACCAGCACAGCCTAAAAACTTGTCAGTTGATACACTCTAAATGTGCATACACCCCAAGTCAAAAGTTTTTGAATACCTAGTTTTGTGATTGTTCATATCAAGCACTATACTGTGAATAATATGAGCTCGATTACTGTAATTAGCAGACAACATGCTCCATATTGATAGCACTGTATGGGGTTTTTTTTTAGGCTTAACAAGTCAACATTTTACCTCCAGCTGCCTTTAATAAGGCACTAATTTAAGTCCTGTTAGCATCCAACAGCCTGCCTTAAACACACATTCTGAGACATTAAAACACACATCTTGGAGGCAAATGTCAGCTCATCACGGAGAGATTTACATTTACTTACATTATTTACAGTAAATGTACAATTTCATTGCTTGATACTACCCAAATCCAAATCCAGTTGTTCAAAAACTTGACTTGCACTGTATCAGAGTCAAAGTCTAGAAAGTATTTTAGTATACAACTATTTACAGTTAATGCATCAATGGATTCTACACACGACACTTCTGACGTGAATGGACGAGTCAACATTGACGACCTGCAGAGAGCAAAGTAGGCATCCTACTAAGTGACAATAACGGCACAAGAGCGACAGTGAGACATACATTCAAACATGGAGGGCAGAGCGTGTATGTACAGCTCTGTTGCTGGTAATGAGTACTGGTACATGAAGAGAAGTGAACATGGCTGCACTTTTTTGCCATGTCATTGTAATCCCCTGAAGAAGCTTAAATTATTGGAAATGTCACAGTCAAAAGACTTTGTGGGCAAAGAAATGCCCAGCTCTTCACATAATCTTCCACATAGTATAAATGATGAATAAATGAATTGTCTATTGGTCTTCTGGCACCTCACTTGAAAGAGAAGAGAACAAGGATGAATGACAAGGGGAGGAGGAGGGAGAGAGGTCAACATTTCAGCTGGAACTCCATATACATTACAAGTCAGTCAAAAATGTCAATTATTACATTATATTCCCATTTCTAATAGTAATGCCTGTTCATCATAGTCAGGGAGTGTCTGTCCCAGCTCTGGTCAGGAGGAGGGTCTATTTTTCCCAGATCGACTGCCAACTCAGATTTGACCCATATGGCTATGTTAGTCTAAAAAAAGAGGTATTACTCTCCCTCCCCTTCCTCCTCCTCCTCCTCTTCCTCTCCTGTGGCTAACTCCCTCCATAACAACAATCAAACGCCGTCTTCTCAGCAGTTCAGTGGATTTGGTAACAGTCGGCCAAACAATGTCTCTAACCTGACTATAAAAACTAAGTGACTGATATTGTGCTGTCTGCTATGTGGATGCCCATTTACAGTTTCATGTATTTGCTTTTTATGGTCCCTTACAGTGGTCCAAATTTGGTTTCGTAGCAACCCGCAATGTTCTTGTAGCGGCCACACTCCTTCCGTAGCTCGGCGACCTCTGACCGCAGCGCTGCGTTCTCGCGCTCAAGGAAAGCTGCTCGGACGGTGATCTGGTTCTCCTTTAACCTGCGGGCGTCACGCGAGCGTTTTGCGGCCACGTTGTTCTTCTTCCTTCTCTGCCAGTATTTGTCATCCTGGAGAGGTGGAGAAGAAAGACACAGCAGAGTCGGATTGAGTCAAAGAAGCAACACCAGACCCTACCATGCTTTCTGAGCTTGGTTACTAGGGTAACAGCCTTAGCACCAACACATTAGCCCAAATCCAACCACAGCCAAGTGCGTAATATGGCCGACAGCCAGGCTCCTTTGTGCATGTAAACAAAACCCGTGTTCTCAGGCGGACTGGGAAGGAAGGAAAACATCAATTTGAAGAGTATCAAACTGCTGAGTCACTGTGAGTAGCCAGAACTGCTTTCACTGTGACATGGCCCGATTTCTACTCAAATGCACATGTCGACTGACCTTACACCACTTGTGCATTGGGAAATGGGCTGATGAAATTACAAGCTATTAAAATTGTTACATTCCATTTCTTTAAGGAAACACTATTTTATGATGACGTCAAATTTCCAAGATTCTGGAAAACAGCATCAGCAAAGTGTTTTCAAATGTAAAATTCATTATTATAAAAACCTGAGTGGGCAACTATGCTTTGGCTGGCTTGCCTATTGTGGTGTTTTCCATAAAACAAACTATGCACAAATGCAGTGAAACAAACTTCTGGACTGTTGAGCCAAAAGTAGGTTTGTGTGTTTAAGAGGCTCGCTTTGTCTCTCTCCCAGCATACCTTCTGTTCTTCGGGCACAAACACCTTCTTGGCCTTTTTGATCATAGGTTGTGGCTTAAGCTCATCTTCAGAGAACTTGTGTTTGCGGGGGTCAAACAGCTCGCCTCCAGGCACACTTGACAGGACCAGGTCAGTGGGATCTGGTTCGTAGTTGACATCAACCTCAATATCATCAGGGCTGATGGGCTCGGGGGTCACTCTGTCCTGTTCAGTGGTCACCTCTGCGTAGACAGAAGAGCAACATGATGAAACTGAGCCTGCATTTTTAAAATATTAGCAATATTTTGTTTCTTTCCACTTAAACACAAACATTTTTAAATGGTCATAAAAATTGCTTAGTTTCTAGAATTTGTTGAGAAAAAAAAACAAAACAACAACAATCCTCAGGTGAGGACTGGTATTAATGTTGTTCTCTATGCTTTATCTTGTGGCTGCTTCACAGGGAATTAGCCAGCTTCTACATGTCTGTGTAATTGGTAAATTAAGGGATAATGCTGGTTTACAGGTGACCTGCACCAAGGCTACATCTAGTATTGCTTTTCTTGAACTCTACCATAGTAGTAGTTCTGACATTTCAACATGTACTGACTGCTGATAATCCCATAGTAAACTCTACTATCTTCGCTATGCAGCGGCACCAGCATCTATTTCTGTCGCCCCATCGACATTCTGAGATCACTCCAGTGTCAAAGCATATCAGGTTTCCCTGACATCTGTGACAGAGTCAAATAAATACACATAATCATAATATGGAAATCAGTTGCAAAGATTTTTGAGGTAGCTGAAATTCTGTAGAAAAAGTGGCTATGTGCAAACATGAACAACAACCAGGTTAAAAGGGATAATAAGGGATTGAAAATTGTAGTGTTGAAGGTCTCGTTCATTGATGCTAGCACATTTAAATCTTCTGATTAGGTCAATTTGTTTCTAAATGTAGGTCTGTATGACACAGTAAACTGTCATGAACCTTAGCTCCTATTCCAAAACACCAGGGTTTAAATTGTTGATAGTCATCCCCAAACATCGAGTTTTCTGCCTTGTAAAATACATACTCAGCAAGAGCTTAGTGAAACCCCGCAGCCCTCTAGTCTCTGATCATCAAACATCCACTCACCTGCAGTAACATCACAGATGATAGAGTCACCCTTGGTGATAATCACCACTTCCTCCTCACACTTGTCCAATTCCTGAATGGGCAGCAGGGCCAGTGGAGACACACTTGTTAGCTTGGTAGACTTTATCTGTGCAGACGGGGTAGCCTTTAGTTTCTCTGTCTTCGTGGTGTTTCTTTCTGGACTGCCCTTTAGGGAGTCCTCGCCAGACAACGTGGGGATGCCGTTCTCCATGAGGAACTCCTCAAGGTCCATGTACTCCAGGTGGAAGTTTTCACCGTCATAGGGAATGGTTTTCTCCCAGATAGCGGGGGTCAGGGCGGCTGAAGGACCCATATCGCTACCTCCCCCGCCCAGGTCAACATTATCTCCCAGACACAGCTTTTCCTTATCGGTGTCTGAAAACACAGAAAAGATACAGATTTAGATATAAGAAAGACAGTTTTCACAGAAATGAGTTAACGTATCTGTCATGGCCCAGAATCATAAGGCAGTTGTGTGTCTAATCTTATGGAGGTCAACAGGAAAACTGCTCAAGTAAAGCACAATTGACAGTTCACTTTTTTTTCCTTTTTTTTTTTTTAAAGAGGTAGGACATTCCTCTTCAAAGAAACGCGATCAGAAATGTTCCTCAGGCACCAAACACAAGCACTAAGTTTTTATTTCTGCTACAGATGGCAAATGCAATTCTCAACTACAAGCCGCTACATAACATCTCAACATGGCAGAAATCCTTGCAGCTAGCCAACCTTTGCGGAGGTGCATCAGTCTGGATATCTGTGCCCCATTGTTGGAAAACGTTTGATTGGACCTATGTAAAGAAGTCCTCCACATACTACTTAGTGCTCAGCTGAGTCCTCATGAGACCAATATACAGTAACATGTGCAGTGTATATTATTATATTATATTTTGGCATGGCCCTCAGATTCAGCCAATGAGAGTTTTATAACCATACTAAAATGTCTTCTGGACAACACAATTAGGACAATTTATGAATTGAGGTTCTAATCCCATTACCACAGTGAAAACATTAGAGGCATAAAACTGCTGTCAATGTTAGCTAGCGTACAGCAACTGACACCTTTTAGCACAAACTTTGACAGGTCACGCATTTTCTTTCATATGTGTTTGTAACTTATTTCTCTCACCAAAATACAAAAAGCATTGCAACTGGAAAGGGAACTTTCTGTCAACAAAACTGCATTTAAAATAAGGGGCACGTAGAAAGGTCTGGACGGTGAGGTGGGTCTGGTGTTACGCTGGAAGCGGACTACTCGGCACAGTATCGACCTTTTCAAAGCATAAGTACCGCGGCAAGATGTTTCTATGTCTATCTACACATATGGAAGCGGTAAAAACCACTTGTATTTTTACTAACGTTAACTATTTCATCATGGTCTCAGATTTAACCCATCCATGCAAATGTATTAACAACGGTTTGGCCAGCAGATGCCGCCATGTTTGACTATGAAACGCTTCGAAACAGTGGACCATTTTCAACACGGCTGCTTCTTAATGATTCCGTGCTTCAGACAGCTTCGCCTCCTCCTCCTCCTCCTCACTAGGCAGGTCACAGACTGAAGAGAGAGAGGCCTGTGTACTTTGTGTACACAAGTTAGTATCGTTGCACATGATGTTAACACATCCAACACTTATGGGGTAAAGTTATCCCCCGTTGGCTACACTGTTATATCATCTGCTTTCACCCATTTTTAACCAAGTAACCAAACAACATCGTTCGATCCTTCTCGCCGGCAATTTACTGCACTTACCGTCGTCGCCGTCCAGTATATTAGGAGGAGGCATTTCCATTATCTTCTTCAAAACCACCGGGAATGAACTCGGGGCCTCCGTGCCCGTTTCCAGTGTTACGAGAATTGGCTCTCCTGACATTTTCCCCCCTTGTTGTTAACGTTATCCACGTAGTTTAACTGACAAAGAAGCAAGTTGCCCTGTTTGCTCGGTAACGTAAGCTATCCAACCGGTTTCACCGCTGTTCCAAGCTGTCTGTAATGGTTTTAAATTCACAAAATCGTGTGACTACATCCCCAGCAGCTTGCTACGTTGACCCACTTCCTCGGATAATATTGTAGTTGGAGCTTCGCTGTTCAGAACAAACCGTACCTCCTCGTCAAAGAGCCCGTGATTGGCGGGCCGTGTCCTTCGTTTATGAATATTAATTAAGTCGCTGAAAGGGGGCGGGGATAATAGCGAGGAGCCAATAGCGATTGTCACGTCGCAACTACCTGAGATCTCATTGGTTGATTGAGTTATATATGCTTCCACAGTAATAGAAAAAACGTGTCACGAGCGAATAATGTTGACATGACATATCTATGCAACCTGACCTGGATCCGATTTGTTCCTGCTGTGAACGGCGTTGTCCATTACAGTTTTCTTATCTAGGTTTTAAACAATGTTTTATATTATATGCACAGACAAACGGCGACAGACAGGCCTTACAACTTTCTTTAAAAGGTGTGATTAAGAGCCCAAGAGTATGTCTCTGTAGTGACATTCCATATATCTTCAGAAATATATACATTAAACACGTGTTCCCATTTTTATCTCGCAACTTAATTCCCTATTCAACTACTGGCAAAACATTGTCCAAAAAGTACATACAGCATATAGTTAAAGTATGTCGTTACGTTGCTTCACCAACACCGCTCCGCTCACATGCAAAAAACATGTGCAGCTGCCGCCCTTACATGCCTACAGGCTCCGTCCAATGGAGCTGCGCTATGTCACCCACATGCAGAAACGTGCGGGGAGTGCTGCATTCCGAAAGTGAACTTGCCCATACTGAAGAAGCACCTTGACGTTTAAGTTACAGTAGCCTACTTATGGGTGCATTGCCGCAGCCGAGCAGACATCCCAAGGGCAAAGATCTGCGTGTAACGCCAGAGTCCTAATGCAGAGTTGCCACAACAGCACAGAACATACAGTGCGGGATCTATCTCACAACAGCTTCATGGTGATGGCGGATACTTCTGCCCTTCCACCTTCAGCCAGTAGTAAACTGCTTTATTGCTTACTACCTTGCAGTAAAATAAGGCCAATTTTGTGCTAACCCAGAAAAATCATGCAATAATTTGAATTGTTCATCCTGAACTGTTGATACACACATATTAAACACAAGGTAGTAGTAAAGAAAGTGATGGAAAATGTTTCCATTTATAAAAACGAAAGCAGAACAGGATGTATGTGTACTTGATCATCAACAAAACATGGTTCTAATGCAAGTACACCCTGTTTTCTTTGAGATATATATATATATATATATATATATATATCTATATCTATATCTATATATATCTATATCTATATCTATATATATATATATATATATATATATATATAAAATGCATCCTCCAATGTGTTTCTTTGTCACTAAATGGGTTATTCAGTCTGTATCTACGCCAACATCAGTATGATAAATTGCATGAGGCAGCTCTGCATAACACTGTGCACACTGTCCAAACTAGGGTTTTATGGCGGTGGGAGGGTGCGTTTTCCGTGTTGCTTGTGCTGTATTTGTCACACAGAATCTGTTTTTGGCACAACATTATGAGGAGAGACAAAGCCTTCAAGGTCAGCTGCTGGAGTGAGTGCACCTGAGCTCGGTGAAGGTTGTCGGGGTTCACACTGAACATCACCTTCTACAACACCTGATGAAGTACCACAATGCCTCATTTAAAACCTCTGGCGTTAAACTGAGGACACACAAAATCCTCTAAACTAACCAACAGGTGCAGATATGGCCGGACACAGCAGCAGACAGACTTTTTGGCTCACGCGGATGAATGAACTAATTTAATCTTTCTACAATGCCATTTCCCTGTCTGGCGAAGTTAATAAAAAGTGAGTGGGTTTCTCTGAAAACAAGCTTTGTCGTCAGCATGACTGTGCAGTTTTGAACAAAATGAATATGCTAAAATATCACACAGTGAATGCAATCTAAACTCAGAAGGGAACAGATATTGGGACCTATGCCAGATCATAATACATAAGAGAAATGTGACGCTCATAGTGCACATGTTAAGTACTTTTCCACAGGTGCTAAAGTCAACAACAGAATCTAAAAATATAGAAGCCATGACTTTGAAATACCAAAGTACCATTATCCTAGCAACTGCACATTGAGGGTCCTGGAGCAGTACACACACACACACACACACACACACACACACACACACACAAAACATATACACAAAATTATGAAATGTGCTCTGTCCTGTTCACGTGTGTGTTTCAGGTCATGCTACACATTTACTGTAATTACGGTCAGTGGTACTTTGGCGTTGCTGGTACATTAACCTCATGCAAGCCCTCCAGCCTAAGATCATGGCCAGCAGACTGGATGATGTTAGTCTTTAATCTAATTGTTGGAGTAAAGGAGCAGTTCATCCAAAATCTTTATTTCACTACCACGTTTGCATGACCATCAAAGACACTTGGAGTCATTACCCCCATGTCCGTCCAAACAACTAAAGTTAATATGAACAGAATAGAAGCTCCTATATACAAAACACACGACAGACTAAGAAGTGATTGTGAAATCCTGTTAAATGGGGCCATCAGCAACAGCACACCTCTCAATTACTTGACTCTAATCGGATTTATCCGAACGTGGTCCAGAGAAGGCAAACAGAGCCATCTAGTGATTTAATCATGACTCTACAAAGCCCTCACTCAGTACTAAAACATCAAACAGAAGGACAACAGTAGGACCATCATGCTTTTGCTTACCCACAGTGGGCACACTGTTCTCTTTTATCTGATCAACACATCCCAGGAACAGGATTTGTTTAGGGAAAAAAAAAAAAACCCACCCACCAAACATGTGCTTCTGATGACGCTGCTAGGATCCAGTTGGTGTTAAAGGACACTTGTAGCATTTGTTTAACAAAGATGCAAAAGGATAGAGAGGCCCTGCTGGGAGCAAATGTTGGTTTTGTAACTACGCAGACAAACCATGCTCATTATGTATGTGGACTGACATTTGTTTCCCACTGGGTATTTCACAGTGATAATGCAGAGATAATAAGCCCCTAATTATCTCTTTATACTTTGGCTGACTTTAGGGCATTGGTCTGAAAAACATAGATATAATGGTCAAGCTGTCTGTTCATCTCACTCAGCTACAGCAGCCAAAGAAATTTATACAGAAATCGCGTTACCTATCAGTTAAAGTCACAAAAGACAACATTTTATACAGGCTGTATTACAATATGATGATCACCAAAAGTATGTAGTCTTATATCAATTTTATTTATATAGCACCTAATCATAACACAAGTTATCTCAGGGCACTTTTCATATAGAGCAGGTTTAGACCGTACTTTGTATAATATTACTTACAGAGCCCCATTCCCACCATGAGCAAGCACTTGGCAACAGTGGCAAGGGAAAAAACAGGCAGAAACCTTGAACAGAACCAGACTCTGGGTGGGCGGCCATCTGCCTCGACCGGTTGGATATCCATAGCATCAATAGCCAAGGATGTGCACAAGGGCAGGCTAAAGTTGCCCGAGCAGAAGCCCATTTGCCCTCTTTGGCTGAGCTGCCCCTCTGGAGGAAATTATTATTATTATTATTATTATTTTTAATTTATGCTTTTGTGGCCCACAATTGCTAAAGTTAGACTAAATAAAAATTTGTGTGAAGTTGTGGAAATGATTAATGACGAATGGTGTAACCAATGGGTTATTGCTTAATTTAAATGGAATTAGATTGAAAAGAATGATAGCATTTTTCCTGGCAATGTCTTTGTATTATTGTCTCTTTCATAGACAGAAATGTATATTATGTAAACCCAGACATTCTGTGACATTCATTCCTGGAGATATGAAGACAATCAAAACTTTGTTTTGGATGATTGAACTATATCTGCAATAACCTACACACAGCGTGCAGTACAGCAGGCCTATCTGTTGAGCTGTAAGGCTATAGTCAAAAGGCCATTGGTGCCAGCTACTGGACTGCAGGGATCTGCTCTCCGTTAACTAAAAGCAGGAGAGCAGATCCCTGCAGTCCAGTAGCTGGCACCAATGCCCATACAGCTCGACTGACAGGGATTACGCAACAAACACGCAGTTGTTTGCAGATACTTCAGTTTATAAATGGTGATCCTACTTCGGCGGCCTTCTTTGCATAAAAATCAAACTCTTGAGTCACGTGCTGCATGTAACTTGAATCAAAACTCAGCCACTTACCATTGTCGTCAACGTTCGGGAGACTAAAAGGAAGCTCAAGAATAGCCTTGAAAATCTCCGGGATCTCTGTAGTCATTGTTTTCCCCTTGAAATTGCAATTAGATCAACAAATGTATCAGAGCTGGTCTGCAGCGCACAAGAAGCAATATTAGAATAAAATGAAAAGACCGCACAAGCTCCAGGTGGCCGACTGAGGCTTATAAGGGCTTGACAGCGCCCATATAGTGTTGGGAATATCAAAATTTAAACGGGTCACACACTATGAACTGTAAACAAGTTACTTAACGAAGTCCGCCCCCTCAGCTCCAGCGCAGCCAATCAGCAGCGTGCTTTACCCAGCAGTGACAACCAATCTGGAGCCGCGTCTGGATTCCCTAAGGTAAAAAATAAATAAATAAAACATACTGTTCTGTACTGAAGCGGGTAATAAAACACAGACTACATAATAATAAGTTACAAACACCACCTGTAGCTCCTCCCGACTCTCTAACACGCATTTTAAGTCCCAACTGGAGTGGTAGGCCTACTTTCTTAAAAGGGCAGCCAATGACCGATGGAAATTGTATTTTTAAGTATATATAACACACGTGTATAAAGATAACACGTGTATTTCTCACGGCAGACATTTTGACGTGTTGCAGCAGGGAGAGCACAGGTGAAACTACTTACATTAATTATGGCTCATTTGCACTTGGGCTGTGCCTGCAAAGACACGCCAGTGAACCAGCACGAGGACCCTGCAACTGACACACCTGCGTGGATCATACCAATTGATTAGTTTGAAGTCATGTCCCCTGAGGGGAACAAAGTCGAACAAAATGCACAACACCCCAGCATTTAACTCTGACGTTGGGTACGAACTTGCATGGCCTCGGGCTGAAGAGCTTCTGTGTGTCGATCACTGAGTGCATTTACACGTGCAAGACCGTTTTTCTAAGACCATTGTAGACACGTGTGAAAAAAAAATCACTAACCTCCAACTCGACAGTGACGTAGTCAGACCGGTTTGCAATAAAACCTGGCGCTGTTTAGTTCAATCATATTCAGTTTAATCAGAGAATAAGTATGTTATATTGCATTATATTGAGGTGATTTTAATGTTTCATTTTTCACCCTCAATTACATACATAAAAGGAAGATAGAATAATACAAACACCCCTTAGAAGAATGAATGCATCAATATCAATTCCATATCCATAGCACGATCAATGGATTATAAATGCTTTGATCAACATGAGCAATTCATTCCCTTCACTTCCGTTCTACTGGAATATATCAGAACCCGAAAATAAACCAAAAGCTACACTATATGGCCACAGTTCTGTGTACTTCTGAAGAACTTGACCGGCTTGCACAGAGCCCTGACCTCGACCATCCACCCAACATCAATCCCCAACCACTGAGCAACTCTCCGCAGCCAGGCTCCAAAATCCTGTTCACATCTGTCTTAAAACAATAGTCAAGTGAGCAGGCTTCAACAGTCTGAGTGAGTATATCAAAATTAGTCTTTTTCGTATGAAATTCCCCTTTTGTCACCATCCCCCCACCACTGCTCAGCACAGAAACATTGGCCGTGGAGATGCAAGGAGGGAATTCTGTCCTTAAAAGACTGTAAGATACCCCTTTGACTTGTCTAACTCAGACTGGTGAAGCCTCACATTTAATATAAACTTTGGAATATATTTTTGCAGGAGCAATGATTACAGGAGGCAAAAACGGTTTCAATGTACATAAGGGCCTGTCAGTATTGTTTTAAGACAGACTTGAAAAAACTGTAAACTATCCTTTAAAGGGACAGTTCACCCAAAGATCAAAAATACATATTTTCCCTGTTACCTTTGTGCTATTTATCCATCTAGATTGTTTTGGTGTGAGTTGCTGAGTTTTGGCGATATCGGCCGTAGAGATGTCTGCCTTCTTTCGAATATAATGGGACTATTTGGCACTCAGCTTGTCGTGCTCAAAGTGCCAAAAGAATACATTTGAAAAGCTCAACAGCAATGTCTCTTTGCAGAAATCATGACCCGGTTACTCAAGATAATACACAGATTTGTTGTGAGCAGCTTCGTGTAGGAACTGTTTTCTTTCTACCGATAGTTCCTACATGAAACTGCTCACACCAAATCTGTAACCAGGTCATGATATTTGGAAAGAGACATTGCTATTGAGTTTTTCTTTTTCTTTTTTTGCACTTTGACCACCACAAGCACAGTGCCATATAGCCATTATAATAAAAAAATGCAGACATCTCCACGCCCGATGTCTCCAAAACTTGGCAGCTCACACCAAAACAATCTAGATGGATAAATAGCACTACAGGTAAGAGGAAAAATATGTATTTTGGATTTTGGGGTAAACTGTCCCTTTAAGGTAATTAAACAGATTACAAAAACATATGTACACACAGGTCACCATGTCCTTTATAAGCGCTAATTGCTGCAGTGTTCCTGCACACACATCACTCAACAGTGTGGTGCTCTTTGGTCAGCCATAGTGGATACTGTTGCTCCATGCCCAGTTCTTCTTCTTAAAACTGTGAAGTGTTTAGTGTGTTTATAACAGCTAACATTCATGAACTAAACTCAGGATGAATAACTATTGTAACATAATCATCAGCAACACGTCACGTCAGGGTCTTCTGACAATAGCGTGAATTGTGTGCTTCGATAAATGGAGAAACACATTTTATTCTAAAACGGTCTGTTTATTAAATGCTTTCAAGAGATTTGGTCCACTTGTGTGATCATGAACTTCCAACCAGGGAGGAGAAAAGAGAAAACAGTCAAGAAGATAAAACAAAACAACGAAATGTAAAAATACAGTACAAAAAGAGGCCTTGTTCTTTCCACTTCTTACAACCCTGGTTTCTTCATCTGATTCAAATAACTGATAATTTCTAACTGATTGAAAACCGATAAATTAAGATTGTTTGTGGCTGTGTAGGTGTGTGTTGGTACTGGGAATCAAATGACACAAACAGTAAAGGGGGTATATATGAATATTTGTTAAGCAGAAACTTTCACAGCTGAGAACTGTGTCATTTCATTAACTGCAGCAGGATGTGATGACCAGAACTGATGCACAAACTCGGGTTAGATTAAGACAAAAGCTACTTTTGTCAGAACGGGCAAAGAGAACCTTTAAGTCACTTTTAGGAAAATCACACCCAAGCAGAAACATTGTTCTATAACTTAATGAACGCAATTAAATCAATTTTGCCATGTCTGCTTTATCTAGCACGGAGGTCTGATGCCTACAGCAGAAAAAACAACTATATTTGTAAGTCAGCATGGACCTTCTGCCTTTGAGAAGTAAAAGAAATTCTTTTTTATTTTATTTTTTTTATTTTTTTTTAAATAACAGCTACAGGTGTGACGATTACCAAAATGCCACCGTGTCTGTGTGCTTACACACTGCATGAATAATAACCATATTGTAATGATGGCAGGAAAGGCAATGAGAGCCTGCGCATGTTGGAGGTTTCTTGTTCTGCAGCCAGCCTGAGGAACTTGGAACACTTTAAGATCAAAGGTCAAAGCACGCAGGATAGCATAACCTTTCAAGGACAATAGTGATGTAATTTGGACTTCTTGCTGTTAACTGAGATTGTCCTCATCTTTCAACAAACTGTAAATATTGTAGGTATGAGTAATACAAAGCATACTTTAGCCATACTTACTGAGCACTATTCACTGCCATTCATGTTGAAAAGAAGGTAAAACAGAAAGATGCTAGGCATAGGTAATTCACCCTTGTGAAAATCATCAACTTATTACATAAGGAGCCTTTTGAAGTGAGAGGATGTTGTTTTATTACAATTTCAAATTATTACAAAGTTGTCTCTAGCTGGCTCTGATTGGTGCATAGCATTGATCGTGCTATGCAGGACCAGGAAGGAGTAAAGAAACAAAAATGGAACAATGCAATGCCAAATCTCTTCCACATCTGATGACATTTGATATCAATGTGCAAGTCATACTGTGATTTGGGCACCAGGGTCAGAGTCCTCTGCCCAGTAAACTTCAGGTCTCATGGACTGCTTTCCCCACCTTTTCAGCATGAATGGCAGTCAGTCATATTTGGTAAGGTAGGCTGACAAAGTATGCAATGTGGAGACACACAAAAGGTGCAAACCAAGTTTGTTTAAGACGGAAAATCTGAGCTAACGTGGGAAAAATTACTATGTGAGATTTGTTGTGTAGAGATACAGTAGCAGAAACCTGCCTCCCCTTTAGTATGTGTCATTCGCCTGCCTTTAACAGCACACACACAGAATATGCAGCACAGGTATTCAGTTTTCTTTTTCTTTTTTTTCTGTGCATGTCAGTTACATCATCAATGTTGGCGTTTCTCCAACAATGAAAGAGGAGCTTCCCCTCAAATGCTCTGCTTTTTTTCTCTCTAACAATTTACTTCAACGTGTCTTTAAAAAGGCAGGAATTCAAACGTGGATGGACAATGTTTTGTCCACTTGTCACTGGCTAATACATATAAAAATGTCAGCCATATTCACTATTTAATGTAGCCGAATTTTAAAATCTTTTGGTTGTTTACCAGCTACAGCTTTTTCAGCCAAAACGAGGATTTACCAAGCTTTGGTTAGTGGCTGATGTTAATTTTTTTCCATCCCAGCTGCTAACAACAATTGAATGATAAAGAGCATTTGAGTGTGCGGCACTCTTCTAACACCCTGAAAAACAAGATGGGAACACATTACTGACCACAGCAAACTCTTCCACAGCCACAGAAAAAAAACAAAAAAAAAACAGCTCCACCATCTCTTATCTAAATTACCTTATAAGGGTGTCTAAGTATTATAATAAGTATCAGGTATCATATACTGTATATCGTAAGCAGGATTATACAATAGGGGTATGTATCATCTTATAGGTTGTAGTATACCGAATAAGGCGCTATACGGGAGTATATAGGCTACTGTGTATGCTTTTGTTTCCAGATCTGTCTTTGCCTGATGATAAATTTAAACAAAAACACACAGTGAGCAGCGAGCTCTGTTGGTAGGATCAACACGGAGACACTGCAACGGGGAAACAGTTAACAGTATATATACTGTAAACTTTAATCATCAACTATCTTTTTCTTTTTTTCCTTTGGCCAGTGCCCAATCAATCCTAAGGCCTACAAACAGAGCTCAGAAAACATTAATATATAGCAGATCTACCGTACTGTGTGAAATGTCTTGTACTGACAACCTACAGCCGTTGGAGGCTGATAACGGACATCACCATCTGTGGGATTAAAAACTCAAGAGCCTTACATTAAATATCAAAAGCTGGATGTTTTCTGCTCACTGCCTCCCAGACAGAGCTGTGCACTGCTGCATACACAGACGCATATTTACTGTCAATTATTATATTCATACATGGATACATATATAAAGAGAGTTATACATTGCAATTAACATACATATATCAATAGCATATAGAGAAGAAATAGAAATAGTCAATAGATAGCAATCATTGTCATCATCATATTCATCATAATACTAGTAGTAGTAGTAGTAATACGATCCCTCAAAGAAGCTAATACCTGGGCTGTTCCAGACAAGGGCTCATTATCAACAATCCCCAAAACCGCTGCTGAGTGACCAGCAAAGCTGACCTGAGATCTGCATTTTAGGCTTAGCCCAGGCTGGGCTGTCCATTTAAATTCTGATTGGGCATTAAGTCAGCTTTTAGGAGCTGGATAATTAAGACACTGCAGCATTTGGTGTCAATCATTTCTCTATTTTCTATTTATCCACTGACCGAAACAGAATATCACAAAACACTATACTGCGGTTTTATGATCTTTTCTATCTCTAGGTAAAATGTTTATTTTTTTTAAACGTTTTGCTCCAATTGACCATAATGTTCTTCAGTACTGGTTGGGTGTAATGTCAGTATTTTGGGAATTGAAGCCATTTGTTGATTTATGCAATGAGCCGAGGTCACTCTGGACAGGAAAATTAGATACTAGATATAAATAGAATACTGTGAATATGTGCAGCTTCTCAAACATTTTTATTTCCCTATTGAAGAACAGGAACATTTCCACATTCTATACATCCAGTTTAGCTGCTGCACTTGTGAACAAAGAAAAAAAAAATCAAAAACATGTCAAATTGGGTGACTCACTCGATTTCTACCCCTCTGTTCTAATTGTAAAGATTTAACCCTCAGTAATCCATTTCGACACTTTCAGCCTGAAACTCAAATCAATCTCTGCTGCAACCCCTTCATTACAAACCCTGTCTGGAACAACCCACACAGAAGGAAAAATTACAAAATAAAAAGAATAGTTAAAAAAATCTAAAAAAAAAAAAAAAAAAAAAAAAAAAAAAAAATCACTATAATCATCTAGTTCAGCGATACATGTCATATAGCAATACCTCAATAACAAGAAGTTCTTCTATGTAATCAATACAGATTTTCAGGTTATATATTTATTAAGCTTAACCGCTAAGTTATCAATTATTATTAGTAGTATACCATTATTTGTAAATATGTATAATATGTGTGTATATGTATCTGAATATAGACATACCTCCGTCGTGTCTCTGTCCACATTAAAGGCTAGAATAAGATGGCAACAGATGTCCTGCCTCTCTGTGTGTGCGCGCGTTTTTGCATGTGTGTTCGTGTCACATGTTGATGTGTTGCTTCTAGGCACAAAATGTGGTGCGTCTGTCTCAAGCTAGCAGGTTTCCCGTAATGAAAAGGTTAATCTTAGGGGCTACCATTAGCTATCAGGAACATAATATTTGGATGCATATGAGGAACACAGGTTTCCATTTGAAGGCTGTGGGGGCATGATTGGTTTTCAGTGAAATAATGACCCCAGTTCAACTGAAGAAGTGGCAACTTTCCCTTACTTTCAAATTATCTTTAATATTCTCACAATAAACTATAGAAAAATACATTCTTAATAATCTTCCATTCTTTCATTAGACAGTCTCTCAGGTTTTCATTCTTTAAATTATCTATCTGGACATCTTTTTTTCTTTAAATTATTACAAAACTCTCCTCTTTTTTCACAACTTAAGTCTTCTTCACGGTCAGTATTTTCACTGTGCTTCAGTCTAAGTGAGGTCATTTTTTTTTTTTTTTTTTTTTTTTTTTTTTTAAATGGGCATCTGCGGTCTGATCAATTATTGAGAGCAGCTCTAGCCAAGACTCTGCATCTGTGCTGCAGTCAATTCTCTATAGCCCTCCTACACCAGCTTCACATCTGTGTCAGTTGCTTACCAATACAGTTTAAAGTACGTGATGGTGAATAGCACCTTGGTCGCTTTGGCAACAATTGCTTTGAGCCATTAGCCATGTGTACTTTAGCCACAGGTGATGAGTTGAGATGTTTTGTCCCCCCTTTTTGTCAACCTCAGAGGAGCTGACATTCACGCACCCTTTGATTCACCTGGACATCAGCTGACAACAACTACAAGGTTAATATGTGAATGTGTGTGCGTGTCTGCTCGTTCCATGCATGAGCCGCCGGTATGATTATATAACCGGCTATCAAGGGGCCTTTTTATATCAATAAAGAAGGGGGAGGGGGAAAACTGTCATGTTATACAAGTTGGGTTTTTTTGGGCATGTAAATATACTTGCATACATTCCACAACCACAGCAACGTTTTAAATGACTAATTTCAGTTTTAAAGGCCTGTGCAGGCATTACATTCATAGCGTTCTACCAATATGGCAGACAATATAACAAGGAAGTACTACTCCCCTTGTAAAGAAAATTACGCTCAAAATCATTAATCTCCAAAGAGTTATTTTGACCCTCTCGTTATATTCCCATGAGGGAAGGAGAGTAGGATTTGGTTGTTACGCAGCTCAACAAGGAGTGTCCACCAAGAACCTCTTTTTACAATGCTATATAGTTTCTTCAGTCTCGTTAGCCATCGTCAGCATTTTTGGCACTCCAAAGTTAAAATTTCAACTTTAAGCGTAGGAGTACCGAGCCTCAATTCAGTTTTGAACTATCACCAAGCTAAATTTAAGAGCTGCGACCAGCGCGCCCACCCAAGAACTGTTTCAGTGCTGCGAGGATTTTTCAGAAGGAAAAAAAAAAAAAAATAAAGAGATACTCCAAAGAGCACTAGGGAATACTGGTTGATTATTTTAGTCAAAGCAAAACTACTTGTCTGTGGAATTTCTGTGGTATAATCTGCTGAAGGGGAACCTAAAGGTGCTGTGTGTAACTGCAGCATGATATTAAAACACAACGCTCAAGCCAAGTCCTGTATTTTCACGTACAAAGGTTTCTCTTTGTGTTAATCGGTGCCTATGTTTTGTGTATCATGTGATGTGTGAAAGTGTGTGTGTGTGTGTTGTTTTTATATATATATATATATATATATATATATATATATATATATATATATATATATATATATAGGTGGGGTCAACCATTTTGTTGGGTGTCAGTCTGCTCTCACACTGCTGGCTAGATGCTAGAGGAGGTCAGACTGGCAAGATGACAGACTGTTCAGTTGTAGCTGGTATGGCAGGCCTGTCTCTCTGTGGCGATCATTTGCCTCTATTCACACAGCACAACACTCAGAGATCATCCCCGTCTGACAACCGCCGGCCTCCCTGAAACGATACACATCGACACAGTTCATCTCTCACACACTTACCAACGATCACGTTAACGTCAGCAAACAGAGATGCAGTCAGTTACTATAAACTGTGTCCAAACCTTTTATATAGCAGGTTCTGTTTGCAAATTAATTCTTTTTCTGAATTTCTCTCAGATTTTCTCTCAGAAGTACAAATATGGTGAGCTATCAGACATCAAACAACTACTTCCTGTTGCTGCTAGTTGATCTGTTTTATTAAGTCCATAGTGAAATACTGTACTGTAACAATGCAACAAGCTATAGTTAGTTTCCACTAACAACTGAAGTTACAAGGCAGAATACTATACATTACTATATAAAATACTTTGAAAACAACATCTTCTTCATCAGAAGAAGTTTTCTGACACATCAGTTGAGAAAATGAATATGCCATGTTCACTTGATACTCAGGCCACTGAAAATATGGGTGGCAGGTTTAATCAGTGATTATAGTGTTATAACCACTCACCATGCTTTCTGTGTAATCTGCTGTTATGGTGACCTGCTTGTCGTCTGGGGGCGGGGTCACAGCAGAGCTATCTGTGCGTCTACTCTGATTGGTGAGCTGCAGCCACAGTTCGTACATCTGTTGCATGTCTCTCACTGTGGAGAAGTGAGGTAAGAAAGTAGAGAAACAGAAGACAATCTCTGTAACCTTGAATACAGTGTGTTACGCCGAACAACAATCAGTGCGAGTGGAGTGGGATGGGGTAGGCACTTCAAAAATCAGAATAATTACGGGCCTTTATTGGGAATGTAGTGGTGGAAAAAAGGAGACACACGGACCAGAGGCTATGATTAGAAATCTGAGGAGTAACATGATAATTAAATCTAGATTGAAATGTGTGAAGTAGGGCTGCTGGATTATCGCAAAAATCATAATCACGATTATTTTGGTCAATATTGAGATCACGATTATTTCATCACAAAAAAACATTTCAAATGCTTCATTTTTTAAATATTATATATGCATTACCCCAAAAATCCCAAATAGCCAATGAAATAAGAAATAGTAATCCAACATTATTAACTTTAAACGGCATCTTGTAGCATAAGCTCATGACAGCAACGCAGTGGGGTTTTTTTGGTTGGGGGGGGGGGCTTGATTGTAACAGACTTCGGGCTTCTAGGGAGAGGCGAAAACACACCGTTGTAAAGGAAACGGGTGCGCTGGATTTATAACACAAGACAAAACGAGAGCATCATTGCGAAACGGGATGTTGCACAAGAATAGTTTTATCTCAATTATCTTGTTTTCATACTCGTTGGAAGCCAAAATCGTAACTGAAAATAAAATTCAATTAATCGCCCAGCCCTAGTGTGAAGTACATATCATACACCACCACTCTTTTGTATACCACTTGTATATTAAAAAGTTCTAAATGCACTGATCTCAAAACGCAGTGGTTCTGGATGGAACCAGGAGCTTACAGCTGTTGTTCTTCATGTACGTCCAGACGTCCCTCTCCTCCAGACTGTGAGCAAATGAGCAGTTCCCAATATAGTGGCACTTCTTCTGCTTCATCACATGCACACACATCTGGATGAGACACAGGCAAAAGTAAAGTGTTACAGAGTGATGCCAACAGATTTTCATGTTGGATCTGATTATCTAGCTTACCCTCTAAACTGTGAAAATGTCACTTTGTTGTTGTTTATGTCAACTATAGGCCACAATAAACTGTGTTGGAAAAGTAGTGTTGCAATTCCTATGGTTGCCAGAAAGAGTTGGATAAAATACACTAATTGTTTTAAAAGGCCTTAAAATGAATTCTTTCTAATTACAGTAATCCTACAATTACTGAAGTATTGTGTTATTTAAAACAACTGACAATATCAACATGAAAACACTGTCAAAGACACACTGGCAGCTACAAGATATTTACATTTACAACACCACCTGCCCCTAGGACAAAAACATCAGCTATACTCAGCATGTAAGAGAGGTGGAGGGGCGGAGAAGAGAAAAGAGTGTTTAAGGACTGTGTTGGAAAAAGCAGGAACTCACATCATATTGCTGTGGATAGGTGCGGGAGAAGGGCAGAGGCCGAACAACAACCCACTTCTTCTTCTCAAATGATTTCACCAGCAGGACCCGACGCTCCTTCGTCCAGCTAAGGAGACAGAGAGCCGACATGAATTCAAACAAACAAAGGAAACAAACCTAAAAAAAGTGGACAGTCAGCTGTAGAGATCAGATTTGAAATTAGATCACACTGTGTCGTATTGCTTTGACTCATGGGACACAAATGACGGTGCAAGCACGTATTTGTGTGAGACAGGCCTCACTCACCTATGCCGTGCTTTGGCAGTGCAGTACTTGAGGTTCTTGTCGGGCTCATTGACCTGTCCTTCTCTCCAGCACTGGCCGCACACAAACTTCATTTTCAGGTTGAGGGGCCGCCCTCTTCCCGCACCTGCTCCTAACCCTCCCACCCCCATCCCCACCCCACCCACTGGGCTCACACCACCCCCACCGATGCCATCTCCCCCTACTCCTCCAATTCCACCCCCCATTCCCACTACTCCTCCTGCAGGTATGCTGCTGCTCGGATGGGGGATATGGATAGGCTGAAACACACAGAAAGGAGAGAAATGAGAAGTTAACATGGATAAACAGACAAATCAAGTTTTGCTTTACCCATTTCCCCAGAATTCTAACACAAACATTTTAGCTTATTTTACTCAAATAATTGGATTTTGGGTGAAACTGGATACACAGAATGAATGGTCAAGGAAGACGAAATATGCGAGAACAATTTTGCAGTGAGTATACATTTGCAAGCAGCGCTGTATTACACAGCTGTTTGTTTTGTTTGAGGTATACAGGAGCCTTAACCTGGCAACAAAACTGACAAGTTCCTTGTCAGGTGAAAAGAACTGGCTGGCTGCCATGTGTATCAGAAGACATATGTGGCTGTCCTCACCCTACCAGGGCTAACACAGGCAATTTGCAGTGACAACAACTGCAGTACAGTGGAACCGCCATACATATATATAAAAAAATAAAATTAAAAAAATAATATAATAAAAAACAGTGCAAGAGATCCAACTGTCTCAGTGCCCTTTCCCGTCTGACCTTCTGCTGCTTCTGTGCATTCTGCTCCAGCCTTTGCCAGTGTCTCTTGGACTCCTGCACCATCTCTTCATGGGTGATACCTGAAGGAAATGCAAAAAGCAACATGAAAAACCCTTCAATGATTCATCACTTACTTTACTAGATCTTGCGGTCATAGTCAGTTGTTGGTGTTGACTGTCGTCTTACAACAGTACCGTTTCCATACCTTTCCAACTTCTTACGAATACAGCATGCATTTGGCAAGACATTATTTCAGTATTGCCAGTATGATAGACCTCTAATATTAATCATAGAAAGCAACATTATGTACTGGATCACATTTTATCACAGTTAAAAGCTAAATGTTTTGTATACTGACTGATTTTCTCCCCAGTTTTTGACTGCTTCTGGGAGTTCTGTATACAAATCCCGTCTTTCTTTTACTTTGTGTGATGGTACTGGGGGCTTTGTGTCTATTGTGTGTGTTTGTTTTATTGTAAATTCATTCCAGGTTGAACAATATTACAATATTTTCTACAAATTGAAAAGAAAGCCGATGTGCGTGTTCTACCCACCAGTGTCCTGCTGCAGGACCCAGCATTTGAGCTCTATGACGGAGTGAGCAAAGGAGCAGCTGTCCTCACGCTGACAGCCATATCGAACCTCGTGGCGACACACGTCAAACTGGCAGAGAGGGTGTAAGGGACGCACCTTACTGTAGCGCACATTCGCTGACCTCACCACGTGCACCAGGCACCTGCAGCGGATAGAGATGCAAAATCATACAATTTTACAGATTTCAATTCTGTTCAATGGCAATAAGGCACGCTTTTTACAGGCCAATAGACAAAATGAAAATTACATTTTGAGTGTATTTATCCCCTCTGTTTCACCACACCATTAATAAACCTAACTAAACTGAATTTGAAGACTTTTCTATCAAAATGAAGACACAAAAACTCCATTACACTCACTTGTTGTCGTCGAATGGGTGTCGAGCTGTGAGGTTTGAGCAGACTGCTAAGTTTTCTTTGCTGCGTTTGCTGATGATGCGAGGCTTACTGTCAAAACATTCCTGTTGAAAGAGGAAAGAGATGCAGATAAGCCAAAGTCTTGTTCAAATGCTCCAAAAGTGCAGGTCTAAAGAGACTAAAAAGAACAAGAGAAACACAGACCGCAGTCTCACCTCACAGAGGAACATGAACATGCCCATGTGGAGCTGCAGCAGCCTGGTGACGCTGAGCGCCCGTCTCTCTGTGCTGCCCAGCGGATCGAAAAGCAGCTCTCGGCTCAGCGCGCCCTTCCTCTCCTGGGTCCACACATCAATCTCCTCCTGGCAGTAAGCAAACGTACAGTTCTCCCCATACTGGCACTCCTGACGCTCCTGCACCTCTGCGGGACCCAAGGGAAAGAGAATGTTAAACAGAATATAAATATTTCATATTTCAGCTCCATTTGGCTGTTGGGGCTGTTTCTACATACATTCAAGTATGTTATTCATAATATATACATACATACCTTTACAGAGTACAAATGCCCCCAGGAAGTTGTTCCGTGCAGGCCGTGGCCGGATCCTCTTCCAAGTGGGGTCATCTGTGTTTTTGAGGCGGCACAGCAGCACATCCCTCTTGCAGCGGTGTGCTGCCTCGGGCTGATACTTGTAGTCCATCACTCGCGGACCTGTTAGCAAGAGGAGGAAAGAGAATGTTAAATTACCTCGTAAAACAAGTAATAACTACAATGTTTCTGTAAATTATGTTGCAATTCCTACTCTGTGATAGAGACTGAAAAACACTTTTAATGACCTGCTTAGATATTTCACATAAAGGAGACGGCAGTGCTGCCACATCCCACTGAACATTTGTAAAATAAAATAAAGAAAAAAAAGAAAAAAAAAAAGAGGGAAAAAAGTAGCTGGTCAAAGGCTAGTAAGAGGAAGTGACTCAGAAGTCGGCAAGTCGGCAACTTGGACCAACCTATTCGGCTGTAACAGGCATGACAGGCCTGCCGAAACTCATGTGTGGCTGCCAGAGGATTCCTGGAGAGCAGCGACAGGTTGGTTCCTGCTGGACCATTCTGAGGAAGAAGAGGGGGGCGTGGAGATGTGATGTTAAACACAAAGACTACTTAGCGCCAAAGTCAGAAATGGCTGCTAATTAATAAAAAATGGCACCATTAACTATACCACGTAAAAGCAGTTTGTCTTGCAAGAGATGATGCAAAAATGTAACTAATGAAGAACTGTGTGTGTGTGTGTGCACACATGTGTCCACGGGTTACTCACTGCATGTGCAGCACTGTGGTTGCGCATTCCAGGGATGAAGCTGTGACACACTCTTCCCCCTGAAGACCAAGACACAAGGACACTGATGTCAGACACCATATTGTAATGGTGCTGACTCACACTGTCTGCTGCTGATGCACATCTCAAAATGAAATGAAAAATGATCCAACGTGGCAACTAGTAATGATCTTGTATAAATCAGCATTCAGTTACATGTACAACGCAATCTTTTTTGAGTAAACAACAGTACAGTGTGCAGAGCTAAAACACATACACTTTAGCAGAAACCAGAGTTATAGGTGCACTAAATACTTTAAGAATACGTGGAGTTACAACAATGAAGTGAGTCCTATTATCCCTTTTGATTTCTTTGGGTATGTGAACCATTATGGTAAACATGAGCATACCATGTGTAATCTACTGTCACTTTACAAGATTTCTGGTGATTGAAGTAAAAAAAATTCCCAACATTATTTGTCTCTGCCATCTAGTTCAACCAACACACCAAGACAACTTAGTGCAACATTTTAAAAAAATCAAAGACTGTTTTCCCTATATAGATAAAGACACATTTAACCCTTTGCTCACCAGGGAGAGTGTACTCAGACAACGAGTCCAGCCCACCAGCGGCAACTCCTGCCTTCCCTTCTCCATCCATGGCCCCTGTGGGGAAGCCTCCCAGTGCGTCCTGCGCCTGGGTGGAGCCCTGGTCCCGCTGGGCCAGCGGCGAGTAAGGCTCGAGAGGGGGCAGTTCACCGATGGAGGAGCTGAAGTAGGCTGGGGGAAGCTGGGGTGACGGGGCTGGAAGGCTTGGGGAGTATGGAGGCCGGAGACCCACAGCCGTGTTGGGGAGGTTGGTGGGGATAGCACCCTGGACTGGACTCTGGACCAGGAGACAGACAGAGGCAAGCACTGCTTCATGTAGAGGGCCTACCAATTGAAGTCATCCCGACTAAAAACACACATGTGCCCTTCCTGGCTGAATATTACAAGGGGCATTTCTAAATTTAATTGAGCAAAACAACAACAAAAGAGCAATTTATGTGCCGATATAAATGTGAAAATAACAATTCTGGCCCCTCGCTCATCTTTCCTTCACCTCACTGACTTTCTTGGGGATGCACTCCAGCAGACTGTCTAGCTCGTCCTTGATGACGCTGCTGCTGCATTCCTCTATGTGTTCCGACACAGGGACGGAGTACGGCATGGGAGGCAGGGCCTGGCTGCTGGGGCTCTCTGACAGGTCAGTGCATGGGGTCACCACGGGCGTCGCCGGGTCATCACTGACTGGGATGGGTGTGGCCAAAGGAGCAGGGATGCACTGAGCACTAGACAGGTCCCCTGAGAGGGATGAAAACAGCAATGGAGATAAGGAAATTAATATTGGAAACAAATGGGAATCTGGCTTGAAGGCAGAAATGTTCAAGGTTTGCCAGTTTGTCATACCTGGTCCAATGTCACCCAGAGACTCCAGCCCATTAGAGGACATCTGAAGACAAAGAGAAAAAAATATCAGACATGATTTGCCTCTTATTCAGTCACCACATTCCAAATATGCAACTCTACACTATGACAACAGCACCAACCTCTCCTGTGGGTGGGGAAGTCTCCCCGTGACTCTCCCCTTCTGTGGCCATGGACTCTGTCTGTGGGCTGACGTAAGCTTTACGGCCCTTCAGGCCCAGTTTATTGGCCAGATCCTGGGCCAGGTCATTCACCTGCCTGTCCTGGAAGATGAATCATAAAAACAAGTGCTATGGATAAGCTAAGGATAAGTTTCATTCACTAATTATAGGAACACAATGTAGCCCAGGAAGTCATCAAATAAATCATATCACTGATATGATTATTATAAACTAAAGCACTTACTATCTACACTTACTAATTTAGAGGTAATCTTTAATTTTGAACCAGATCTTAAAAATGATGAGGGAAAAAGTCATCTGCGTTAATATTTTTAGTGTCGATGACATACGTGTGGTGCTGTGAGGAGACATTTGGTTCCACACTCGTAGGCCTCTCTGAATCGTCCCAACTCCCTCAGACAGAGCGCTTTGCGGTATAAAGCCCTGCGACTGCCTTCTGACACGCACAGTGCACTGTCACAGTCCTGAACACCGCGCTCATACTCCCTCTGAGACAGATAAAACAGAGACATACAGTAAGACCAAGAAAGGCTTTGGAAATTAGGAGTTAAATCGAACCTACAAGAAAAGATCATTTGATTCGTGACTTTGAATGTGCACATCATGTCAGAGCATTCCTGCTAATGAATGTGCTGGATGTAGCTTTTTAAAGCATCAGTACAGAACGGTCAAACTGGCAACGATACCTTGACATAACGACCACAAATGAGACCAGGTTCACAGACTCAAAGCCTGTGTTTCATCCCAGCATTATCACAGATACTGTGTCTCAAGATTAGAACATTTCCAATTAGCCGCGCTGCTTGCTGTCACAAAAAGGGTTTGGCTCCTTGCTCTGACCCAGACAAAATGGGAAATAATCTGATTACTACAAACACAAACTACAAAATAATAAACTAAAAAATAATCTGATTACTACAAACATAATAATTAATAGAAGATATTCTAACAATGTACAATGGAAACTATGCTATCAAATAAACTGTAAATATAATAAAGCTGAAAATTATTTCCAAAGTTGAGTCCTTTAAATAATAGACCAATACAGCAGATTCACCCCAAATCCAATGTGGTGGCAGACAAAATCAGTGTAGTACAGTGCCTACGGAGTCACTATATGTGTGACACCAACATTTTAAAAACTACTTTGTTTGCTTACCAGTAATTGATCTCTGCTAAGTCAAAATGATATAAATTCCCTACTGCATTTTCTGTTTGTCCACATGAGCATCTGCAAGTGACATATCCCCTCTTTCCCCTTCTCACTCACCATCTGGTAGTAGGCTGCAGCCCTGTTAACATAGAGGCTCTCCAGCAGCTCGTGGGGGATGACGAGGGCTTCAGCCTGAGCGTAGCGGGCGACACTGATCCCCTCCCCATACTGCTGGGTCGCCTGACGCCAGTCCCCATCTCGAAAACAAGAATTGCCCTCGTCCAGCAAGTTACACACCAACTGGGTCAGAAAAGCCTGAAGGGAATGTGTAGAGAGAGGTCATAGAGAGATTGAATAATGAGGGGGGTGATAGGATGAGGGAGAGGGTGACATAAAACAATAATGGGAAGGTAATATGAGATGGTCAGTAAGACCAAATGAGAAGAAAAAGGGAGGAGTGAGAAAAGCAAGAGAGAAAAAGATTGAGGCTAAGATAAATTACAATGTCTCAGGTCTGAGATAACAGAACAAAATGTGAGTATGTTCATGGTGTAATCTGTGAGTAAAAAAGTAGGACCACATTGTTGCTAAAAAAGTTGTGAACGAAAAATGGGATCATAAGGATCACTGCAAACCTCATAACTCTCTGGCTCTGGGAAAGGCAAAGATGACCTGTAGGCAGAAAACAAGATGTCATTGTTCACCATATACAAGTGGTATGCACTTCGGTCATGATACTCCTAGTTAGTTGTAAAGGAGGCATTCTAAGTCAATAGTATTTGTTCACTTACTGGATAAAGCTCATTGCTTTCTGAATTTCTTCTCTTCGTTTCTGTCGATCAGGATCCATAGTCTGAGGGTAAAGACAAGGTTGACTCGCAACAGCTTAAAACTCCACTTCTTGCGGTATTAACCGACAGCTACGGTCAAAATGTCCACATTAGTGTGGATGGATAAGGTTTTGTTTTGCGATTAAATACGTTTGCAAAACCTGCTAACTACTTACAGTAGTCCTAAAGAAGCCATGGCCTGCCACTAAACACGCTAAGCAATCATCGGACTTGCGTAAACAAACAGCGGGGACAGCTAACGGTGAAGCTGGATACTAGTTAGCGTAAAATAAGTTACGTTAACATTTTGTTAATCTGAGGATGACACAGTAACGTTACACCGAGACACATTTGACGCATACATTGCGGAAATTGTGTGGGAGGGGGCATATGCACGTTACATATTAATTTTAAACGTTAGCCATAACAATGTTGGGGAAATGATAACGTTAGCGTGTGATATGCAGGCTTACAGGTCGTCAACTCCAACCAAACGTTTCACCGACAGTGATGCATGTAAAATACACAAGTTGCATCGGGTTAGCTGCCAATGGCGTTAGTGTAGCTAGGTAACGTTAACGCTACCTCAGTTTGCATACCGGTAGTTAGGATTAGCCAGCTAATGCTAGTTCCTCACTTAGCCTACATGCTAATCAGTGAAACTTAGCTTAACCAAAGAAATGAAGAAAGCACTTAGCTTTCAAAAACACGTTTGACTCTCTTCGAAGTCACACGCATTGTTTAATTTACAGTTTACAAAGAATGATTGCTGAGATGACATATACGGCTACACTGCTTATAAACCCGGTGTTTACTACCAGGTAAGTTAGCTAGCTAGCTATCTATAACTTCATTTAATAGTGGAGCCCCAGCTAATAGCCAAAGCCCTCACTTAGCACGGCAACTCACCGAGAGTTAAGTTACTGCGCTTTTCAGATCAGAGATAGCTTCACAGAGCGTTGGCGATAAAGATAGGAAAAACTAGACAACCAAATATCAGTCAATGTCCAGGCGCATATTTGTAAGTTTAGTGTCCCTGTCATTGGTATGTGGACGGAGCACGAGTTTCTCTGCTCTACGACTCCTGCTGGATACTGACTAGCTAACGTAAGCTAGCTAACTGCTAGCTGCTTTGGCCAGTGCAGTACTGCAACAAGTTTCCTGATCCTGGAGAAGTATGGCCACAGGAGGGCTGCTATAAATGTGTCACAGTTTAGGTTGGGCTTAGTTTTCACCTGATGTGCATTTGTATTCTGGACAAATGATACAATCCTTTACTAAAAACAGTAACACCACAGTGTAAAAATACTCAATTACAATTATAGGCCCTACATTCAAAGCGTTTGTTTAAATAAAAATGCAGAAGTATTATCACCAAATGTTCTGTATAATGTGAGTGAAAAAATGAGCATACTGACCCTTTTCAGTGTTACATACTGGGTTATTATTACAGATGCAATCATGTGTATGTAGCCTTTTAGCCGTTTTAGTTGGTTGAGATGGAGCTAATTTTACCCACTTAATGTACTGATTTATATATGATTTAATGTCTGTATGTAAAATCTTAATCTGCAAAGTAACTAGTACTTGTCAGGTCAGATAAATGTATTGTAGAGTACAATATTCGATATATGAAGTAAAGTGCTAATTCCCTAGAGTTGTAATTAAGTACAGCCTTGGAGTAAATATATTTAGTTAATTTCCATTACCCCTTAGAATTTCAAACATCTCCCAAAACACACACCTTGCTTAGATTTAATTGTAGAATAATGCAATCATATGAACAATAATTGCCTCTGTTTTATTATTTACATAATATTATTTTATTGAACTGCTTTTGTATGAAATGGTGCTAGACAAATACAATTAGAACTGAATTTTAAACTATTACCCTGCTCTGTCCTAAATTACCTATGGTGTTTTGTAAACACCTAAAATGTGCCACATAAATAGAACAAAGCATATTGAAAAGTATTGGTAAGTACGCCAGACTACGCTGTGCCATCAAAGTATTATAAAATTTACCACAAACCAAAACATGAAACTTGAATGTCATCCAACTGGTACAAGGTGTACCCACAAAACAAAACAAGAGTAGAGCACAGACATTTTAGTGAGTTGTTATATTACAGATTCTGGTTTCATACAGTTTGTCGTATTAGAAATACTGGTCACCAAGCCAGTAATGTAATAAATGGTCTGTATTTATTTTATATTTTATTTTATTGCTATTATTTTTTTTAATAATATGTAGCTATGATCATTTTATATTATGAGTAAAATGTATTCTTCTAATCATGTCATAGATCATACCTCAAGTCACACCCCGTTTCCCTATTATGGTATTGGTTTTTTCCAAAAGTTGCTGGATGAAATCGCTTCGCAGCAGCAGGTAGGCACTCACACAGCACTGTGTGACGCATCAGTGCTGGAGGAGATGTAGGCTACAGCTTAACGGTGTGTTGCTGTAGTGGTTAGTAGAGCATCAATCCCTTTTTCAAACGTGTGAAAATAAAATGCATTGCAATGCATGAAAATTGTACATTCCCCCCCCCCTTAGTTATATCAGTGTGTGTAGATGTGGTTACAGGTGAAGTACTTAGGCTAGTGGTGATGATGGATCTTTCAAGGAGGCTGAGCAATTTGGAAAATAAGTTACTGCTCAGTATGAACTTTTTTTGACAATGGGCATCTGTACTCATGCTGCTTCCTATGCATTGTGTTTAAAAAATAGTTATTACCATGTTGGCAGGTTCCTTTCATCTGTGGCTTTTAAAAAGAAATCTATGTTCTCTAAATTAATTTGCATATGTGGATATATATATTATATATTATATTATGGGAATTTATGACCCTTTCTTTGGGTGAAGCAGACGAGATATAGCTCTTTTTCAAGAGAAGTGGCAGCATAGTGAATAAGTGAGTGTCATTTTCAGTAACCATAACAGCACAAATAACTGACATGAAAATCTCTAAATTTACAGTATTTACCCTAATATAAAGTGGGAGATTACTGAGCTACAGAAACTGATTTAATTAAGTTAAAATAATACCCCCAAAGTCTTTGAATAAACAGTATATGTCAACATGCAGATAATTGAATCATTATTAATTTGCTCTTTGGAAAAAAAAGAAAACGGTTTATTAAGTAAAGAACGTTTTTGAGTTGGGTAGCTTATAAACACAATTAAAAACAAACAAACACGGAATTAAAATAGAACTGAAATTGAAATTTGAACGTTTTTTAAAGCGTGAAAGTCGTAGAAAAGGTTTCAGTCGTAGTCATCTGGACACTGTTTTCAGAATCAAGACGTTTCGGCTCCCATCCGGAAGTCATTCTCAATTGTGAAAGTAAATTTTTGACCTTAAAAAAGTAGTTTGACAAAATATAAAATTATAATGAGGTCATTCTTACCTTTTTTAAAATGTATTAATTTCATCGTTCAGTCATCGTTCATAGAGTAAAACGTGACATGTCGCAGGGGCCAGCAGGTGGCGGTAAAACACCTATAGATCAATTTTGACCGCCGTTAACGCAATCAACGAAAAAGAAACCCGGGCAGCATGACGTCACATGGTTTAGCAACCGGCGCGCTTCACGGAAGAGCGGCGTGTGTTCGCTATCATTCCCCTGGAAATTAGTCTTTGTGGTGAGGTCCAATGCTTCAGTGAGCGCTGTTTGACTGATCCAATGGCTGAGAGACAGGATAATACACTTTATAAAGCCCGGACTCACAGTCACATCACTTTTAGTTTAGCTAGTGGTGTCAACGTTTCTTATGTTGCGCACCTCTACTAGCTAACACCGGTGAAGCTAAATAGCTACCGTGACTTTTGTTGATAGTTCTACTGTTAGAAAATGATCTGTTTGTAATGTATCAGCTGTCATTGAGCACCATTTTTAGAATTCGGGTATACTACTGTGCTTCTGCTCAGGTATATGTTGAGGAAGTTACTAAAATCTGATCCATCTCTCTATTGTCTGACTTCTGGATGTCTCCACAGAGTCATCATGGCCTCAGATGACATTGCTCAGCTGGCTGATGCTCTTTCCAAGACCCATGTCGGCGATGGAGAGTTGAGCTACAAAGGCCTGGGACTGAAGCTGGACAACGCACAATCAGGTTAGATGCTGAACAGAGCTGCAGAGCGGGTTTATCTTCGTTTTCTCCTTTTATTCACCACTGTGTGATGTAGACATTAGAGGACTGGTCCCTGTTTTCTCTTCAGACCTGACAACCTTTTCTCTGCACTTTCAGTGGAGGAGCTGGTCCGTGAGATAGAGCAGTACCAGAGTCTGAGAGCTTTACGCCTGGAGGGGAACACTGTGGGAGTGGACGCAGCCCGGGCCATTGCTAAGGCTCTGGAGAGCAAAGACCTGCTCCAGGTACTCCTCAGTTCATAGTTTGCATTCACGGTGAACAGACATGGGCCAGACCACAAATTTGGCTTTAACCTATCAAGTAGCCCAAGACCAGTGATGGTACTGCCAGTATTGATCCTAATTATTTTGAACTGAAATTTAAATCTGCAGCAGTATTTTGTTAAGACTTAGAATATGACTAAGCATTCATGCCAACTTTCAGTACTGTGCAATTTGACGCTCTACGAAAGACGCAGTTTGGTTGGACTGCAAACAGTACTGTGGTTCAATACCCAGCTTTGCAGTATTGATACTGTCAAATTCCTTCTGTCCATTGTTGTAGCAAAGAAGACACACCACACTGTTTTCTCTTCGTTTAAAACCCTTTGTGTCTTTCAGAGATGCTACTGGAGTGACATGTTCACCGGAAGGTTGCGCTCTGAAATCCCCACAGCCCTGGTGAGAATTTCAGACACTGGTTTATGCAGCTCAATGGGTTTTCAGGATTTGCTTTGTCATGTTATACTTGTATACTTGTTTGATATCCACTCTCAGAACATGCCTGCTTCACACGTTCTCTTTCTGTGCTTTCGTCAGAGGTCTCTGGGCAGTGCATTAATGAGTGCAGGGGCCAGGCTGACTGAGCTGGACCTGAGCGATAACGCCTTTGGGCCGGACGGTGTGAAGGGAATTGAGCAGCTGCTCAAAAGCCCTTCCTGCCACACCTTGAGGGAGCTAAAGCTCAACAACTGTGGCATGGGGATCGGAGGAGGAAAGGTGAGCTCACAGACAGCGATGCTGAATGCCTTTTATGTTTTGACCTAACATTGTCAATCTCTCATGCACCTCAAAGACTTCAAATAGTACTTTTGTCCTATAACCAAACAAACTGGAAGAAAAGAAGCAGGTGCTCCAGATTTACAATAAACCACTGCAATAACGTTCCACACTGGGCAGGTTTTAATACATGTGTGCATCACAGTGCAGACCATATCAGTGCTGTATGGTTTGTGTAGATCCTGGCTGAAGCTCTGATTGAGTGCCACAGACAGTCATCAGCGCTCGGAGCTCCACTCAAACTGAGAGTGTTCATCGCAGGGAGGAACCGCCTGGAAAATGAAGGAGCCCGCGCCCTGGCCAAGGCCTTTCAGGTAGATTATACTTACTCCCAAACTGATTGACAGGTTTTTTTAATACATGGACTAACACTATAACACTAGACTACCAAGTCAAGTTTTGTTTTTGTTTTTTTCTGATACTGTTAAAGCTTTACATCAGTAATATTTGTAAACACAGGAGTAATTACAGTTAGTTAGTACAATTATTTTCCGTTTCAACACAATGCGTTTTCCAATCAAAACATTTTTGTCATAATTTCCTCAAACTCCTCATTTACACTGAATGTTTGAATATGAATCATTCATATTTTCAGAAAATAAAAACAAACACTAACTAACTAGCAACATTTCAAATAGAACTGAAACGATCATTTTATAAATCAATTAGTCGATCGACAGAAAATGAATGGACTTTAACAATAGTTAATTGTTAAAGTCATTTATCAAGCAAAATTGCCAAACATTCTCCAGTTCAGCCTTTCAAATGTGAGGATTTGCAGCTTTTCTCTCACTATACATTTAAAATCTTTGCATTTTGGACTGTTGGTCAGACCAAAAAAGACATTTGAAGATTCAACATTGGGCTTCAGGTGATTGACACTTCAAATGCCCGCCCCTTACACCTCAAAGTCCACTCTCTTTTCCATTTAAGCTGATGGGCAGCCTGGAAGAAGTCCACATGCCCCAGAATGGCATCAACTACGCAGGTGTGATGGCGTTAGCTTCAGCTGTGCGACATAACCCAGAGCTCCGCGTCCTCAACTTCAATGACAACACCTTCACCAAGAAGGGAACGCTGGCCATGGCACAGGTTAGGCCTCTTCAGACATTCCCTATAAGTAGAGCAGATATATAGCCAGTGTGTTAAAGCCAAACTGAGTTTCTGTACACGGTTTTCTCCTCCCGTTCATGCAGGCTCTGAGGCACCTGAGAAATGTACAGGTGATCAACTTTGGAGACTGTCTGGTCCGCTCTGAAGGAGCCATCGCCCTCGCTGCAGTCCTCAGAGAGGGACTGCCAATCCTCAAGGTCAGTTCACCAACAAGTTTCAGCCTGTTATGTCTGTGTGTGTCTGCTCTGTCAGCAGGCTGATTACATCCTGTTACGGTCCTTGTCTTCAGGAGCTCAATCTGTCATTTGGTGAGATCACTGAGGCAGCAGCACTAGTGGTGGCTCAGGCTGTTAAGGACAAACTTCACATGGAGACAGTGGATCTGAACGGTACGCACACTGACTATGGAACTGCTATCATCATAGCTATTGTAAAGGTGGTAAAAATGACTCTTGTATGTGACTAATAGGCAACTGTCTGGGAGAGGAGGGCTGTGAGGCCTTGAGAGAAGCTATGGAGAACATGGACAAAGGAGACATGCTGGCGTCACTCAGGTAGTGTATGTGTGTGTGTGTGTGTATTTGTGTAACATTAAGTAATCAAATTAATCTTTCCTGAAGCTTTTGTCTAATTCAGCAGAAATAAAAACACTTGTTAATTGCACACTAAGGATGAAATTCACAAAGAAATAAAAGTATGTTCCTTTGACTTAACCACAGTGATGATGAGGGAGAACCTGACGATGAGGATGAGGAAGAAGATGATGATGATGATGCCAGTGACGACTGTAATGAAGACAACGAGGAGGACGGAGACATTGTGAAGGAAAATGGACTAACAAGAAAAGAAGACAGTCCTGCAAAACCTCAGAGCCCAGTAAGATGACACAAAATACATGTTACATACATTTTCAGATTTATATTTATCTTTACCAGACAAGTTATTCGTCTTCAGCTGTTATGTTGGGTCTATATTGTTAATTTCTAAACAAATTAACTATTGTAGTCTAGTCATATTGTGCACAAATTGAAAGCTTGTACATTAATATTTCATGTTAAAAGAAAAATGTCTTTGGTAAACAGCCTTGCAGTGAACTTCATATCAGGGTCTTGAAACGCCCTGTCATGGCTGAATGACTCTATATATACGTTCAATCACTTAATTATTTAACATTAACCAAAAAAAAAAATCAGGATTCCTGCTGTTCTGATCGTGACTTTGTGTCCACCCTCAGGCAGAGATCATGTCTTTCCTCAGCTGCCCCTCTGCAGAGAAGCTTCTTCAGCTGGGAGAGATGAGGACAAACCTGCAGCAACAGGTAAGACTTTAAAATAAGTAAATATAAAGTGTCAACAATCTGATATAACTGTCCCTTTTTGATGTTTAGTGTGCTGGATTAGGTGTACAAACAGAATCTTTTGCACAGAATGGATATAATCTGTTAATAAAACTTCTCACCAGGTGGATGCATCTGACCAGCACAAGGCCGCTGATGTCCTTCTGAAAATTGCTTCTTTGTACAGCGAGGAACCAGGGACCAAGACGGCTGTCCTTGAAACTATTGGTGAATAAAATGCTGCTGCTGCTACTGAAAACAAACAGGACTATTTTGCAAATACTGTTGTTGATAGATCTCATCCTTTATGCACATAGTGGTATCTGTCGTCTCATTTAAATAAACCTGAATCACTTTGTCCCACAGACGCTGTGTTGCAGAAGCTCCTCTCTGGTTCAGCCCTCCAGTCATACTGCTTCCTCTCCACGCTGCTGGTCATGATGGGACTCCTCAAGGTACAGCGCTGCTACAGAACCCCCAACCCTGTCTCCCCAAGAATCTGACACAAAACCAATGGGCTAATGGGCACCGGGATTGTTTGATTTTTTTATTTATTTATTTTTATTAGTAAAGACTCAAATTACATAAGTTCTACACATAGTAACTTTAATTATCTGGTCGAGCCTCTCTGGGTCTGCTACACTGCAGACTTTCAGCTTTTACCATGACATACAACGCTTTGCAATAAATGTAATGCTGTCAGATTGATTCCTGCTAAAATGTGATGAGAAAGTAAGTATAAAGAGTAATGATATGTTCAGAGCGCCATGATGTGCTCTCTCCGAGGTGCTGAATCTGGAGCTGACACAATCCTCCCCTATTAGATTCAACTCGCTTGGAACCGTTCTTTTTTTAACTTTCCATTGGCAAAAGTTGCAGATAGTACCTGGTACTTTTTTTGGTATCACCTCGGTCGAGATTCCAAGTGAGCCAAGCCGATACTAAAAGGTGGCGTTAAAACACTGCAGACCACTGATTGGTCAGAGAGAATCATCACTAGAATCGTCACTTGCATGACACGGGACATCCTGCAAAAATCCGCCATTGTTAAATAGCCAAGCTACCATCAATAGCGACCGCAATTTTTTATTTTTATTTTTTTCATTCACTCAACCCAGATTTTAAAAAACGGCAGCCCGCAAAACCAAGCCGTGGTCAGCTGATGAAGTGCAGACGGTTCTCTGTTTTGTTGCAGATGAAAGGATCCAGTGAGAGTGCCTGTGTTTGTGTATTTGTGCCGCGTTGAAGATGATGTCACGGCAGTTTCACACGCCGTTGCTATGACGATCAGCTGAGAAACCCGCCTACATTGAGGGTGTACTATCTGCAGTGGAAAACGAGAAAAGTACCTGGTACCAAAAGCGAGTCGAGCTGAGCCGAGCCGAGCCATGCAGTGGAAATGAGGCTTTAGAAACTTTGTTTACATGTGTTTTCTTGGAGATTTAAACTCTGTGCCTTAGTCGTAGTTACTGAATCTGACGTGTATCATTGATTGAACCATTCTGTCCACATACAGCGTTCCAGTTTTCTAATGCTACACATTAGTTCTGCCTTTGTGTGCAAGCTTAAATACAAAATATTTGTGCCTGCTGTGAAAATGCTTTTACTTAGGAGTCCCTCTGCTGTTACCGTACATAATGCTAATTTCTTTTATTCATAATCTGTCACATCATCATATCTCATCTGGAATGGGGCAAAAAGAAAATAAGCTGATCCATTCAATCACATGTGCTTTTCTTTAGGGCACAGTCCTCGCTGAGTTTTCTTTCCTTTCTATCGCTGTTTGATAGAAAATCGTATTATTGATTTAAGTTCCTTATTGATTGATTTTAAGTTATCAGTTCATTTAGGTTTTTCCATTCCGTGTTTCAGGGAGAGGGGAAGGTGAAAAAGGTGTCCCTGGTCCCAGGTCAGCTGTTGTGTTTGGAACACGCTGTCCAGCAGGAGTACTTCCCCCAGCACCACGCCTCGCTGCTTCACACCTTCATGTCCAAGTAGGATCATCTTTTTACCTACACAAGCTTTGGCATAGATTTACTTGTCATTCAATGTGAAACCTGTGAATAAAAGCATAAATGTAGTGTAGAACTGTTGACAAAAAAAAAAGTCGCATTAGTTCCTGTAGACTTTAAAGTCTTAACGCATTGTACATTGTTTCTTTCCGAATCTGCAGGAACAGTGAAGCTCTCAAGTCCTGCAGCAGTGCCGGAGAGAGGCTGAGCTCTGCCCTGGAGAAGAAGTGCCACGATCAACACTGATCCACCACTGCCAGGACCAACACTGGGATACAGACACACACTGTACTGACATTAATCTTTTCACCAACAAAACCAACAGGGAAGCTTTACACTTGAACAAGGGACTCGGACAACCACTTAGTGTATCTTTACTCCTGATTTGTATATTTTATGAAGGCATGACAAAGATTGTCCAGAATCTCCAAATTTTATTTTTCTACTTACGCTTGTGACTTATATTTTTATAGAAAATATAGATACAAATAATAAAATTTATAGAAATACACATCAGTTAACCTTTTGAGTAAATGTGTAAAAAATTAAACGTATTGTAATGTGAAGTGGATCTAACATAGACAGTGTCAATCTGGCACCTTTTGCAACATATTGCTTTGCTTTTAGTTGTAGTTTCAAACAGCAAAACAATGCATCAAGGTCATTTCCAAGTGTTGATCAATTTGGAAATTGTACAATAAAATTTGGCAAAGCACGGCAGATATTGTGGCAGTGTTCTGATAAGCACACAGCTACAGATTTGCTGTATTTTTAGACCTGTATCTCTCATACTCTGAAAACTTTGTTATGGAGTGCTGAGACAGAAATTATTAATGTAAATCAAACTGAACAAAAAACTACACTTACAATCTATAAATCAAAATAAATTGGTCCAAAAGAAAGAGATGACTTTATTGTTCTGTTTTACTGGTAGGATGCATTACATGCACATATGGTAAGGGGAAAGAAAACAAACTTTTAGGACAGTCTGTCTAATCACAATCATCACACCGCTACTCATAAAGTCCAGTCAAGTCAGAATGCTGTGTGCATCAGACTGTGAGCAGGAATGGGCTGCATGCAGGACTGCCCCACACCACACACACACACACACACACAAACCTGAATACACAGCATGTGTGTGCAACGCCCAGCACTGAGCACAGTCATAACACTGCAGAGCTCAGGGAACCACTATCACTTTTATCTGATGTTTCTTCTCTCCTTTTTTTTTAAATTCATAAACACTTATTGAAAAATGTTCTCTTACGTGACTTTGTTACCTCATATAGCTGTTTTGTG